>NC_133576.1:117652086-117755078 GCF_964106895.1 Numenius arquata | reverse complement strand
AGAACTAACATATCAAACTGCAGCCACAACTTTTTTTTTTTTTCCAATTAAGTGATTTATGGAAATATATACAAATGGGGAAAGTCGTGCTCAACAGAAAGATTACCTAGCAGACCTGATTCACCCTCCCTCCTCATGCCCTGCTATACCTTCCTACTTTAAATGTACCGAGGCAACACAGCCTGAAGTACAGTCCGCCATAAGAAGTACTAGGAGTGCCCTTGAAAAATGTCCAGATTGCAGCTAGTGCACAAAGGACCTCGCTATGTAAATAAAGACATGAGAATTTCTCTATCGCTCCTGACCCAGCAGCAAGCGAAGAGATTAACTTCCATCAACACTGGAAGACAAAGCATCAGTAAGAAACAAGCGAAGTTTCAGAGAAGAAAAGGAAGAAAGGCTGAGAGTCAATTGCAGCTGGTTTAGAAAGAAAAAAAAAAAAAAAAAGAGAAATGGTTTGTTTAATCATTCCGGATGTTCTACTTCGTATTTCTTTTCCGCAAAAAAATGCTCGGCAGAGCTGAAGAGCAGTGCTACACGAAATAAGCCAGAGCAGTCAGATAGTAACTGCCATAGGTAAGAGAAGGCAGGCATCCCCCCTTTGCCTTGCTACACAGAAGGCGACGCTGCAGATTTCACACTCCCGCTACCAAAAGGCAAAGCAGAACCAGCATCTGGGGCGGGAGGAGGGTTATTAGCTGGGAACTTTTTGTTCCTTAAATATGTAACCGAGACCTTTCTTTTTTCTTTTTTTTTTTCTTCCCACGCCCCTCTTCTTTCCTTCTTCTCTGCCAAAAGAGGCCGAAAGAAACGTTATTCCGTAACAACACTATTAAAAAACGGAGTCTAAGACTTACCATATCAGCTGGAACGCTGCTGGACATCTTGATGTTACCCTAAATGGCTTAAAATCAACTTAAAAAAAAAAAAAAGCACCAAGAACAGCCGGCCGGAGATCTTTCAAGAAGCAAAACCGGTGTCAATGTCGGAGGCAGCAACTTCCACGTCCCCGACGAAAAAGAGGTGCCCGATGTGCAGCGGGGAAGGCGACGGGCTGAGGAGGAGAAATATCCAGCGGCCAGCGGTGCCGGGGCTGTACCGTGGGAGCCAGCGGGAGACCAGAGATGGCAGCAGATCCCTGTCAGCAGCAGCAGCACCAGCGGTGGTGCCAGGTAGACCAGGCAGGACTACACCGCCACATGAGCTGTGTGCGGGCTTTTTTTCCCCCCTCCTCGCTCCCTCTTCCTTCTCTTCCAACCCTCGACAAATGACGACGGGATGATTCACGGGATAATGGTGCGTCGAAGTCACCTCCTCAGTCAGCGAAGGCAGGACCTCGCTCCTGCCCTCGGCGGGGCAGGGAGGCGGGAGGGCCGGGGTGGGCCCGGGGCCGCTGGGGAGGTCGCCGGGCTTCGCTCCCCCCTTAAGCGGTGTGCGACATTCAACAGGGTCTGGCGGGGAGACGGGCCAGGGAGGGCTGCCTGAGGGGCGGCCGGAGGGGAAAGCCCTCCCCCGCGGCGCTCCGGCGGCGACGGCACTCGGCGGGGGCCGGGGGGGGCGTTCAACGGCGGCCGCCTCCCGCTGCCTCAGGTCTCCGCTCGCATCGCCGCCGCCGCCGCCGCCTCCTTCTCAGCCCGCCCTCCCTTCCTCCCCCGCCTCGTCCTCCGGCGGCTCCGGGCGGCAGGGGCGGCCCCCCCAACTCCTTCCCCCGCCAGCCGCGCTGCCTCGCCCCGCTGCGAGCCGGAAGGTGCCGGTCCTCAGCGCGATCCTCGCCCGCAGCCGCCCCCTGTCATCTTCGCCTCAAACCAACATGGCGCCCGCCGAGCCCAGAAAGGGGACACGGCAGGGGAGAGACCGACCCCCTCCTCCGCCGCCACGGCCCCTCCCGCCGCGTCACGTGACTCCCTCCCGCCCGGCACCATGGGGCTTGTAGGCGGCCGAGGGGAGCGGGGCGGGACCAGCCTGGCCACGCCCCCTCTCCCTAGCAACCGTTGCTAGGGCGGGGAAGCGGCCCGCCGCGGTGCGAGGCCTCACTCCGCCTGTGCCCGGGGCCCCTCGTCCCCTTGTCCCTCGCTCCGCCGGGGGGGCTCCTCGCCCCCGCCCCGCGCTCGCCTTGCGGTGGCGGTGGAAAACTGTGGGGTCCCCGGGGTACCGCCGGGGCCTCAGAGCCGCTTCCCGGCCCTGGCGAGCAGAGACTCCCCCTGCCTCCCTCACCGCCACCCCAGCAAATACCACAGAAACCGTCCTCTTCCCCGAGGGTGGCTGCAGCTTCCTCAGGGCTTTTGGGGTCCCCCTTGCAGCCCTTTCTCCATGGATCCCCTTCCCAACACACGGGCCTCTGCTGGATGGCTTCCAAAAAGGAAAAAAAAAGCAAATTTATGTCATTGTTTTAATATTTTTTGGCACCACGGGTCTGGACCTGTACATCATTTCTTTGTATTTCTCATTTCTTACTTTACTTTTTAGAATTTGAAATATCAAGGTTCTTTTTCTTTTTTTCCCCTCCAAACTGTGTGATTTTGTTAATGAAAAAAGCTCCTGCAAGATACACAGTGAAAATGATGACTCCTGACTCGGAAGCATCTGGAGAAAGGGCCCTTAGCATGTAAAATGCCCCCTTCAGAAGCCGTCCCGCTCCCCAAAGAGCTTCACGCTTGTTACAGATCCACGTTATCTGAAATGGTGTCTGTAACGGGTATTTTTTTCCTTATTCCAGGCTGCTCCCAGATACCAACAGTCAACAAAGAAAGGCTGTGCCTTATGGAAAATGCAGCCCACTTGGAAGACACCAAAAAAAATGCTACACAAAGTGCAGATCTATTGAAGGCCTTTTGAAAGGGGTGTAGAGAGACACATTCATATGCTGGTACTGTGAAACCGTCCAAGAAAAAAAAGCAAGGAAATCAAGTAGATGGAACTTGTGACAGATGCAGCCTGGTTCCTTTGGGAACAGATCTCATGTAAAACCACAGGAAATTAAGACAAAATTGTTCCCTTTAATACTAAAAGTTTGAGGCTGCTTTAGGACTTCACACAGCAAAGGCAACCCCTGGCAAGACACCATCCCTTGCAGAGGTTATAATTCTTTTCTTTATCCTCTGCTCCAAAATAGCACAAAGCTACCAACATCAGAAGACAGATTTGACAGCAAGCAGTCCTGTCTGACGCCCGGGACAAGAGTTGGGGGCCAGCAGAAGTGGCCCCCCACGCATGGCCTCTGTGAGGATCCTGTGCTGTCACATGTATGACTTTAGGCATGTCACTCCCTCTTTAGACAGCCTAGTTTGCTTAGATGGTACTTTTTGGGGAGGCAGTGGCTGGGGCATCTCTCACAGGAGGAAGGGCTGAGCGCCAGGACTGTTCAACCCCAGGAAGAGAGATCATAGAGGGATCATAGAATCATGGAATTGCCTAGGTTGGAAGGGACCTTCAAGATCATCGAATCCAGCCATCAACCTAACAGTGACAAAACCATCACTGAACCGTGTCCCTAACCACCTAAGTTACACCCATCTTTTAAGCACCTCCAGGGATGGTGACTCTACCACTTCCCTGAGCAGCTTGTTCCAATGTTTGATAACCCTTTTGGTGAAGAAATTTTTCCTAATATCCAATCTAAACTTCCCCTGGTGCAACTTCCCCCTGGTTTCCTCTTGTCCTGTTGCCTGTTGCTTGGGAGAAGAGACCAAACCCCACCTTGCTACAACCTCCTTTCAGGTAGTTGTAGAGAGCGCATCAGTTTAAGTGCCAGTGTGAGATGGAATAAGGAGAGGGAGTGAAGAAGAGGGAGCCAGGCTCTTGTCAGTGGAGCCTGCTGACAGAACAAGGCAATGGGGACAAGATAAAAAACAGTAAATTCAATCTGAATGTAAAAAAAACTTTTGTTACTGTGGGGGTTACCAAACACTGACTCAGGTTCCCCAGAGAGGTTTTGAAGCCTCTGTCTGTGAAGATACTCAAAACCCAACTGGACATGGTCATGGACAACTTGCACTGGCTGATCCTACTTGAGCAGGGGATTCGACTAGATGACCTCCAGAGGTCCCTTCCAACCAGAACGATGCTGTGACTGAGATTCTCCCCTGAAAAATGTTTTTATGGTGCCTTATATCATCATCCCCAGTCTTAGTCAGGTCTTCTAGCTGCCAACAGGTTAAAAATGATTGTGTTTGTGGGAGTAGTAGCAAATTGTTGAGTCATTGCTTACTTTTTCTGCAATTGACTATCTTTGAGGGATGGAGAAAGTGCATTTTTTTTTCTTTTTTTTTCTTTTTCTTTTTCTTTTTCTTTTTCTTTTTCTTTTTCTTTTTCTTTTTCTTTTTCTTTTTCTTTTTCTTTTTCTTTTTCTTTTTCTTTTTCTTTTTCTTTTTCTTTTTCTTTTCCTTTTTCTTTTTCTTTTTTCTTTTTTCTTTTTTTTCTTTCTTTTCCTTTTCCTTTTCCTTTTCCTTTTCCTTTTCCTTTTCCTTTTCCTTTTCCTTTTCCTTTTCCTTTTCCTTTTCCTTTTCCTTTTCCTTTTCCTTTTCCTTTTCCTTTTTTTACTTTCATAAAGCATCTAAATAATAATACTCATAGATGAGAATCCAAGGGATGAGCCCTGAAGGATGTCTGTCCATCCCAAATAATAGACATTCCTGGGCACATACGACTTTCTGGTTAAATCAGTGTCAGACTGAAGAACTATAAATAGATCTTTCTGAATAAAGTTTATACTTAGAATGTTATTAATCTGGGCTTTTCCATGAAAAAAATAAAAAAAAAAAACCTTACATACACCCACTTAAGTTTAAATGGGCTCTTGAGATCTGCTCGAAGGCCATCCTGCAGTCTAGCCCTTCACTCCACGCGTACAGCAGCCCTGTGCAGGTGCCTTGAGGTGATCTCAAGGTGGTTTAGAAGGTGTCCTGCCCATGCCCTCCCACTAGCACTCTCATAGCAGGAACAAGAGAATAGGCACCATGGCTGCTTTTCAGGTGCTGCAGCTCACAGCTGTCTTCTTATGTAAACTGAAATTGGTGGCAACTCAAAATGATGTCCTCGGCCGCACTGTGACAGCTGAGGTGTGTGGCCCTTCCCACCTCCTCTGCTACAAGGAGACAGGGCAGACAGCGGGGCTTTGTAATCATTTACAGCTCTCAGGGTGAATTGGCAAGGGTTATATGGAAAGACCCTTCAATCAAGCACCAAGAAATCCATGTCCCAAGCAAGTCAGGCAAGTCAGGACATCAGCAAGCACAGGCAAACTGGATGAGGGATCAGCAAGGCAAGCAGGCAGCAGCAGGGCACATCCGCTGCACTGGAGATGGCTCTTTTAAATTATTTAGATGGATGAGCTCATCTGTGGCGCATAAAGATCAGCACATACATAGGGCATAACCATAGGAAGGAATACAGAAGATAGAGAGCCTAGACCAGTGTGATTCTATGGTCTTTACTTTTTTGCCTTTCTTTCAACAATCTGTTAAAAGGAAGGATCATGTACTTCATGTTGATGAAGCAGTGGGGTACAGGAGGAGTCAGGGGACTGTTCTTGCTACTTCATGTACGCGCTCGGGTTGGTCAACTATACAACTTCTGCCAAGTGTTGTATAAAGGAGGACGAGCTTCTCTGACACGCAGCTGTGCTGTTCAAGAGAGAGCATGAAGCATTAGCTTTTCTATTCTTATTATTACATATTTGAACCTGCAATTATGACTGCAGGCCAAAATCCACTGTCTTAGGCACAGCATATCCAAGCACATGTCAGAGTTTCTGTCCTGAAAGGTTCATATTACCAGCTTTACAATACAGTTGACATTTATATCACATTTACGTGATTTTTTTTTCCCCCGGCTCTCAGCTATGATGACACTACACAAGCGAATGGAAGATCCAGCACAGCCAGTATGTACTGGAGATCATTTTAGCATGATTGTGTGCCGGGCAAATGAATTAAAAGAGCTGCTGCGCGGTGGTCCTGGTAGAAGTTGTACTGTGTATGATGAAAGGGATAAATCCCACCAGTTTCATGGAGGTGAGGTCATGTATTTGAAATGCAGTGTGGTCAGTTATAAAACAGAAAAAGGTCCTTTCTCTTTGGCAGGTATTGAGAAAGGCTGTTATGATAGTATTCACTTCACATTCGCACAGAGAGGAAATGAGAGTTGTGGTCAGCAGTAGTCGGCTGGAACAAGGGACCCTGCGAAAGCGTAACTGCAGGCTGCGTCTGGGATCAGCTTGCGGCTAAACCCCAAGCAAATGCTACAGGCGTACACATCTGAAAACAAATCTTTCCCACATCCAAGGATCAAGCGAAAAGGGAAGTGCTGTTCAAGAGAAGTGCTAGCAACATGGAGAGCTAAAAAGGCTATTCTGCTTTTGGGACCTAATCCTGTACTCAGATACACAAATCTTATTTCCATTAAGTCTCCCTGGCAGAACTGTCATGTGAATTCAGCTGTCCAGCTACAAAATCATTCATCATCATTACTTTGGCAATTTAGGAGGGAAAATGATGAAGTACAAAACTGATATTTTGCTCCTTGTTTGCAAAATACGACATGGCATAAGTAAATAACTAGAATTTTGCCACGCTCTATTCCCTTTGAGAAGAATTGTGCAGGTACCCTATTTACGGGTAGGTTGAGCTGCAGTTTTAGTGTTTCATGGCCATCAGTACTAGTTGAAACCTGACTCTGTAGCGAGATGTGCTTAATAGGAATAAAAGGTCTGTTATTCTAAATCAGATTAGTAGTCCAGCCAATGTGATATCCTGTCTCCAGCAGTGGCCAGCATCAAATGCTTCAGAGAAAGACACACAAACCCCCACAATGGACAATCACGTTATAATCTTCTTATTTGCTAAGTTTCCACTGCTGCCAAGGCTGCCGGAGAGTCTGGTTTATGCCCTGAAGCACAAAACTTCATGTCCTTTATAGCCTTAATGGCAGAATAACCCATCGATAACATGTAAGACCAATTGCCATTTTTCAAAAGAGCAGTGCTCTCTCCTGACAGATGTTATTGCCGGGGTTGGAGACAACGTCAAACCTATGCTCCAAGACCGACATTAAAAGCTTTGAGCCCAATACTGTGCTCCAGCATTTTCCCTTTGAGGCAGGCTGCAAACAGGAGTATCTTTAGGAGAAGGAACACACCACCATGAAATTTCTTTCAAGGCCAGAACATCCATCGCTTCTGGTTTCTCTTCAGATTTTTAGAACAACCTGAGAAGGTTAGAGGCTCCTGAGACAAAGGGCTTAATTCTCCGGGGTTTGGCCATGGGACAGATCAGGATTCTTTCCCTCTCTGGCAGTCACAGAGGCAAGATATCCAGGGCAGGAAGGAACACACTGGGCTAGTCAACAGGATACTTTTAATACCTTTGTAGAAACACGTGGCCATTTTTTTTAACTCTTACAGACCCAAGTTTGCATTTAACTCAGTGTGACCTAGTTCTGTTGAATTCAGACTCCTTACAAGGGAGCGTTCAGGCAAAAGCCTGCACTGGAAATGAGGGGCAGATGCTGCAGCATGCTTGCAGCTTGCTCTCTGCCCCTGCATATGGCTGGTGTCTCGTGCTGACCTCTGAAAAAAACTCAGATTTTGTGTTTTCAGATATTTCTTTCGTACTAAACTGATTTCATTCCCTTTAGAAGAACATTGATTTTTGTCTGTTTGCTGCTTCTGTGTCAAGCCAAACCAGCATGTGTGTCCTATCTTCCATCGATGCCAGCAGGCTTCTGGGAATAGTGTTTAGCAGCTCTCACCTTCCTCAGAGCCAGCAGGAAGGCAACAAAAGGGCCTCTGAGGTTTTGTAGAGTTTACAATACACACCGCTGGCCACCATCAGGGTTTATTTATGTACTTTTTAAGTCATCCGTCAGACCAATCTTGCTAGACAATGAAAATGCATAGCTATTTAAAACAACTCGCATGGTGCCCCTGAATGCCCAAATGTAAGGATTTATTTATTTTCCCCCCTCACGTTTGCAGTATCTTTGTACAAATACAAGACGATAGGAAACAACCAAGCAATATCAAGTGCCAGAGGTTACTTCTGACCTTCCTGACACAGCTGAACCAGGCAGGACCCGTGCTCTGCCAATCTAATGGGCGCAGCAGAGATATGACATAGCGGTGTTACAGTTACTGATGTCATAAATTATGTCAGGGAACTCCTAAGAGCAGGGGTGAAGGAAGATAGAGGAGGGTACAAAGGTGGAATAAGGAGAAGGGAAGACCAACATGAATGAGAAGAAGAAATCCCTGGGTCTGTTTTAGAGAGCGCTCAAATCACTAGTGTTCTTGAGGCGGTTTAGCTATCCATACATCTAGGAATTAAAAGATACATCTTGTCCAGTCTGTACAGAAAAATAACCCTGAAAACAATCAGAAGTAGTTCCTTATTTTCTAATAGATAAGAAACAGGAAGGAGAAGTTTTAGCAGAGAAGCATCCATCTGGATCAGCTTCCTGGCAACAAGGAGGAACTAAGGGGAACATTGAAATAATGCTCAAGCTCTGAACTTGAAACTTGAATTTAGCGAAGGATTTACAAAGCATAGCAATAAAATGCTCTTTAATACCAGGAAATAAAATATGTGGAAGCGTGAGAAAAAACTCCTATGCAACTGATCATAAGGGTTGTGGTGGCAGAAATTATTAATATTTGCCAGTGAAGAGGGAGGCTGAAGACCCCTGAAAGTGCCATATCAAATTAGTTGACAGCTTTGCAGAAAAAGGAACAGGAATCTGTGACTGGGGAATGGCTGTTGCAAAACTCAACGTTGCAAAAGAAATTGTCTGGAAAATAATTAAAGAAAAATACACAGTTAATGTTTAAGTGAAAAAGCACGCGAAATCACTCTCAGTCTGACCAAGGATGTAGAAGGAAAATGGCTTTGTAAAACTGTTAAACATGAGAGCTAAAGCTCAAATTGCTTGTTGGCGCTACCAGGATCCCAGCCTTCATTTGTGTCTTACAGGCGCTGCTGCAGCCCAAGGCTGAGTATAGCCTATTAGCTGTGCGGAGCCAAACTCAGCGGGGACCCTGGCGTACTGACTGTGTTTTATCATCCCTCTCTCCTGCTGACTACAGCAGGTTACTTTTTACATTATCAGGCCGCTACGTTCATATATATATATATATATATATAGACACATAAAGGTCTCCAGTGGGAAGCTAAACGTTAGTGAGCTCCCATTATAGTTTGTATTCCCTATTTATAAAATTAGTACTAAAAATACTAAATTGAAGTAAGAAATCATTCTTGCTCATTTGATTTTTGTGTCTGTTATCCACACTACATTGGAATTCTTCAGGTTTTTTAATTTAAAGCTGTTACTTATATGCATATGCATTTGTATATATACAGTAACATGTTTATATAGGCTTTAAATCTATATGCACACAGGCATATTAATTTTGTGAACATTTTTTAAATTAACTGTAGCACTCAGATAGATTACACTCAAATCTGATTGTTTCCTACTTGAACTGAAACAAAAACCCATCTCAGAATTTGCACTGAGGAGATAATTGTTGTTTACATACATTATGTCAATGTAATATAACGTTTCATATGCCTCATTTTTTATCATTCGTTAGTCTCCAAACCAGAAACAATATCTGAATGAAGCAGTGCCTAGAAATGCTATTTTTAATTGGCTAAAGAGATTGCTTGACCTCTGGTAACTGGTTACTGTTGTTGGGGAGACGCTCCACGAGCGGTGGCACATTGTTTAAACATAACGGGACAATAGACTCATGTCATCTATAGGATATGGAGGCACCACAGTTCTGTGTTTCTTTTACTTTATTACTATACATGCGAGTCACAATCGACAAAGACTTCCTGAGGATGAATGTTGTCAGTATATGAAATACTGAATGACTGCTTTTTCTTTTGCTGAATGGTCCCCTTTCTTTCAGATTTAAAGGGGAAAATACAGAAGAAATAGCTCTGGGGAACGGAGTCTTGCATATAGGCTTTTTTCTTTTTCAAACAGAGAGGCTTTTGGCTGCATTGAGATCTTACATTATTTTATGTGAGTTTGACTCTGTTGACGTAATCTGAATTATTCCTGGTCTACAGCAAGGTGAGAAAAGGATTGAGCAAATTAATAGGAGCCTGAAATTCCATGTTACTTCCAAGCTCACTGTCACCTGGGTCCGGAATGCTGCTGACATTGGGATTGATTTTTTTTTTCTATTTTCACTTTTGCTCATCATGACCATAAAACCCAAGAGGACCCGATTTAATTCTAGCCTCCCTTTCTCATTCCAGTCCCAAGGCCTATGTGGACAGTAATAGGTGTTTGTGTAGTATAGATGAGTGCTCCCAAAATAGCCAGCACTAAAAATCACCTAACTGGTTTACTGTCAGCAAGAGTCTTGCTAGAGACAGCAAGAGAGTCTGAAAGACCAAGTGGACAGGTTTTACCACATTGAAGTCTGTTATATGTATTTGTAGTTGCTATTAAAGACTTTTATTAGTTTATATTTAATTTTAGTTTTATTAAGTCATTAGAATTGTTTTAGTTATAAGTTTAATGAAAGAAAAATCTGTTAGACATAAGTCTCACTACTCATTTATGTTGCATTTGTCATTGGCAGTGGGCTAGTGTCCTGGCTGCCAGCTGCGGGCACAACAAATGAATGAGAAGCAATAGTGTCAATGGTTGTCCATGTGCAAAATCTATGCCACATTTTCAGATTCCCATTATCAGACGGTAAGGGTGGAGAACTCCACCTAACTGTAGTCCTTTAAAAATATTGGATATCTTATGTAAGCTACTTGTCTGGCCTCCATCTGTGATCAGTGGAGCAAGGTACATTCACCACCTTGACCTCTTAGATGAGACTCTTACCTTCACCCTATTGACTATTAAAAAGCCTGCACAATTAGTTTAGACTAATTTTTATTCAGCTGAAGATCATCACGGTGAATCTCTCTCCAATGTCTTCCACTTCTCCCCACCAACACATGTTTTCAGCTCTGCACACTGTTTGGCTGGAAGGTAAAGCATGATTTGTTGCTCAGGGCTGTTCTGCACCAACCCACCCAGACCTTGGCATGGTTCATGCTCCAGAGGCTGAGGTCCAGCTCCAGGGCCGTTGCAAACATGTACACAGGACCTTCAGCATGAAGGTGGTACTGCCATGGCTGGAGTCACAGGCTGAATTAATTACTTTTAACGGCAAGCAGAACTAGTTACCTACTTAAGCAGGTGCATAAACCTTGGCAGGATCAAGGCTTAAATCATCATCACCTCAAGGCAAGAAAATGTTCTTCTTTTGTTTCCTTTGCAGCACAAAACTTACTATTGTCACTTAATTAAGTCAGTCTTCAAACTGATGAACGATGAAGTAACTTTGGAAGCGTTACAATCATGGCATCACTTAAAACACCTCCGTGCTCTCCCAAGAGAGGTGAGAAGGTAATGGGCTGGCTGTTCTGCTAAATGGGGCTACTCAGCGATCACAGCCTGTGCTTTGGAGTCTGCAGAGGACGTCAAGTCCTCAGGGCACTGCCTGGCGGCTAGTAAACTAGAGTCCCACTGCCCAGGTGAGAGTTGCATCAGGTCTGAAAACCTTTCCTTTTTCCAGAAGGATCCTTATATGGGACACTGAGGACACAGTGAGGGAGCTGATCGTTAAAGGCTTGTTGAAAGAGAACAAGAAGAGGACATGAAAGCTTGGAGGACACGTGTCTACATCTCTTCATAGCTTTAATATGGCATGTTACAGGTATCCTTTCTAGTTCACTGTTGCAGATTTCTTTGTAGATGCAGCAAGAGGTAGTTCTTAAACAGAGACTGGTTACACAGAATATTACAGAGTATTTTCAAGAGTATTAAAAATGCCACCAAACAAAGATCTTGTTCACTTTCCCTGCCCTTTTTGTGACAAATGACTGCAGTAAAAGTGAACTCCTGCTTTTCCTTATTTATGAAACACCTCTTGCCTTTTGTATGAAAAACTAATTTTCCTGTGCTTTAGAAAGTATATAAGTGGCAGTTGAAGAAGCGGGCAAAAGCTGTACATTAGGGTAGAGGAACAAGGCAAGTACTGAAAAACAAAAAGCTATTCAGTATTTTTTTTTCCCTAAAAGAAAAGGAATGAAAACTGTCATCAGACCGAATTGTTCTATTCCTGATTACGGTGTGTAGCATGATGAAACAAAAAATGCATTTCCATTTTAGCTTTCACAGGCAATATATGCCCGCAAACCTTTTGATAAAGAACTGATTTTCAAAGCATCACATTTCTGTAGGCTGTCAGTGATCCAGCAGAGCTCTCACGCTGCTTTGACTTTTCCAGCTCCCAAGAGTATCAGACCTTTACAATTCTTTCTAGGATCTCAGCAAATTTAATAATATGGGCAAACTTCTCCATAGATCGATTTTGGATTTACAACGCTCCTGGCTGCTTGCTTGCATAGAGGTAACCAACAGGCAGAATCCACACATCAGTCTTGAGAAAAAACCTCATTTAGACAAAATTGATTTTACCCATCAGCCTCTCCACAACTGCGACTGGCAATGTATCACACTTGGCCATAAACATTTCTTCAGGAAGGAACTGGTCTTAAATAAGTCAGTTTAAATAAGATCAGCAAAGCCATCTCTAGTAATGCCATCTGGTAACTCTTAATCACATCCGAGCCTAGAATGTTGCAAATATGAGTCAGGTTAAAAAAGACATGAGAAAAACAGTGTGAGTGTGGAAATGCAAGAGTATTAAGTTAGAGTAGCTCACAGCCTGTAGGATGGAGAAGAGCAGTAAAGAGGAACACATAGCTAAGCAATTAAAAAACTCAGGGACTAAGGCAATACATTCTCGTTAAACCGCAGCCATTTACCAACACTACCCGTGTCTGGTTTCGGTTTTGTTCTTATGTACTGCCCAGGTACTAATACAGGGGCAGAGTTGAAAGATAAAAGCTGAGTGTGGAGTTGAGCTTCATGTGTTTGCCGTAGTCCTACCAGCACCGAACAGTCACTTCCCTGCCTGGTCATCCATAACAGCAGCGTGTGCCCTCCTGGAATTAAGCAAAAGCCCTTGAGACCAACGATTGCATTTTCTGTATTTTCTAAGCCATTGGCAATATTTTGTAAAATTTGAATTTTTATATGCAACATGGTAAGCTTTTCTCTTTTCTACATTTTTTTTCCTTTTCTGCAGTTGAACCCTTCAATAAACAACAGCCTGTAGCAACTTCTACCATGACCAACAAGGAGGAAAGGTGGGCAACACTGTACCCTGTACTGGATTGAAGTAACAAATAATTTAAACAGTCTGCTTATAAATTCTTTTGCAAAGCTTTTTTTTTTTTTTTTGGCTGCTGGCATGCATCGTTAGACTCAGTTTCATTTCACTGACTGCAATGCCATTCCTTCTTGGTAATGAGCATCTGAATGATGCGTCACAGGATTGCTGTATCAGGGAATGTTGACAAATAAATGGATGTGCTGATTTCTTCAGCCTTTAAGCCTTTCATTCCATCCTCTAATCTAAAGACAGGTGATTTCTTAAAATGGATTTACATGCTAGAAAATATAAATAAACACTTAAAATGATGGTAGAGGCAAGATCTCTACAGACTCAGAAATTATTAGGAAAAACAAAAAAGGTGGGAGTGGTTTTCCCATTTCAAAAATATTTTCCAATAATTTTAACAGGATTTTAAGTGATGTTTTACAGTTTTATGGACAAGTAGCTAAATAGTTAGGGCAGCATGTGTTTAATCTTTTTCTGAATATTTTGTTTGCATTAAGCTGCCAGCAGAGTGCACATCTGTCTCTTCATCACCAGCCTCCATTCTCATACTCTTTGTTTCCTTCTTCTGACAATTAGCACATCCATAATCCCAAGAACATCCCTAATCCTGGGCAGTTTATGTGTGGAATCTAAGCACAGCCTGCCGTATTTTGTCAGCCTGCTGAAACTATGGGGGAATACATCCTCTTCTGGGAAAGACTACACCGTGTGTGCTGTGGCATGGTGCTGACTTCCACTGGCCAAGGGTGGGGAGAAGACATCATCTCCCTGTGGCCATGAGGCAGCCCTCAGGTCATGCACACCATGATCTTGGAGATCAGTCTTGAAGCATCTGCTGTGGCAACTGAATTCAGGAGATCATTGAGCTATTCAGGTGATCTGGTCTAAATGCCAGGCCCAAGTGGTTGGCTAAGTCTATCTTAGATGCTTCAGAGTGGCTCCCGCTTGTAAGGTTCACAGTGTGGCAGGTCTGGGTACAGCCCTCTTTTTTCTTCCTCATTTCCAGACTGAATCCTGACTTCACAGGTGGGGGGAGCAGGAACTTTGAATCACTCCTTGCCTTTTTCTCACACAGTGGTTGGCCAGATCTGTCAGAAGCTCCATGGGGACAATTCCTTCCCACTTGTGACCTTGCTTCACTATCAGGGAATTTGTGTTTGGTGGAGCAATGTATGATGGATGCTCTTGTCACGTATTGATCAGATAATTCCTCCCCAGAGAGTCTAAGCATCCACTTCCTCCTACTGGGGAACAGCAGCTCTTGGAGAAGCCAACAAAAAGTACTGATCAGATTGGTGAACACAGAAAAATATATGTATCAAAATATATACTTATAAGGGTATATGTGCGTGTGTACATGAGTAAAGCCAGTTGTTTCTTTTTCTCCAAATTCCCTGGCTGTGACTGCCATTACCTATTGCTTGGCCCTCAGGGCATTTTGGGTTGTCGTGGAAATAATTGGCAAGTTTGGTGGGGTCTTCTAGTGAGGGGCATTTGGGATGTTTTAGTTAACAGTCCAAAGGGCACTCCAAGGCCCAAGGAAGTTTTATGGATACTCTCACTCGTTGTGCAGAATCAGATACACGTGTGCAAAGTAAATCAGAGAAGGATACAGTTACTTTTATGATTGGTTCAGCTTGAAAAAGTACGTGAATAGAGAGTTTCTTTGTCCTTGTACTGGATGGGTTTGTTGTTCTTCAAGCACTTTTGTGAGCAAATGAATGTGTTAAATTAGGTCCTGTAGAGACTTGTTGGCAATTTTAAAGACATGGCATAATGAAGCTTGTTTCCAACTCTGCAGGGATAGCTTCTTTTGTTAATCTACCAAATTAAGTATTGGGTAGGCTTGTTTCGTTAGCAAATGGGAGAGGAGATGCCAAGAGCCCTATTCTTTTACTTTTCTGCTCTTAGCTCTGTGCCCACCCTCTCTTCCCTGAGGAGGAACCAGAATTCTGTTTTGTGAGGGGTCAGTACAAACCTTTTCTGACATACAAGCCTGTCTCAGATCAAATGCCTCCTTTGAAAAGTACTGACATATTTGAAGAAACGATTAACCAATGCTTGGCATTTGTTGCAAGCATGCTGGATAAAAAAACCCACCCCGACAGCATAGTCTCATGGAGAAAATATCAGTCCCCCAATTCAGAGAGGTCTTTTACAGCAGCTTTGAACACTTAGAAGTGGATTCCCCTCAAAGCCATCTGAAAGGTTGGTGTTTACCTTAAGATTCAAATGAACTACAAAGAAAGGCAAGCGCAGAGGGCAAGTCATCCCATCTTACCGACAGATGTCTTCGGGGTAACAAACCATATTTTGGCAACCCATCTCTCCTCTGACCAGACAGGCAGCCAACAAGGCTATCTTAGATTAGATGCCCGACTCCTGAAAAGCTAAATTTAGGTGTTAGGGATCCCAACCTTAAATTTTTAATCTTAGGACAAACTGAGTGGCTCTGGGTCCCCCAACAGAGCTTATTGTTCTTTTTCCAAAAAAACCCAAGCACTTCATGTCATGCCAGATCGATTTTAAAAAGTGGTCGCCTCTCAGCTGAGATGCAGTACCGTAGATTCCTGCTGCCAGAGCATTCCTGCTCTGCTGATATGCAAAAAAAGAAAAATACCCCCTCCAGCTGCACGCTGAGCAGTGAGGAGCCTCGGGCTGAGAACAACAGAGAGCTCAAGTGATTTTGGCCAGTACATCTGCATAAAACAACCTTCACAATATTAGAACAACAAAACACTTCACTGCTCCTAGAATGACAAACCACTTTGTGCACAGTAGCAAAGCTGCCCTTGCTCGTGCACAGTGATATCTCAACAAGGGATCTATGCCTAACCTTTCCAGCGTTAATCACTGGAAACGCCCACGCTACCAATGTGCTTTTACTTGTATATTATGGAAATTATGGTCTCATCTATACACAGTGAAGTCAGGGGAAAGGCAATAGCACAGAGCCCCGGGTAGCTTGCATATCCTGTATAGCAAAAGCTGGCAATGTCTCCTTGTGCAGGAGCTAAAATGCTCTGCTTGAAAATAAAGACAATAAGAAACACTCAAAAGCCATTTCTGGTACCGGTGAATTTACTGCTTCTCACTTTGAAACCAGAAAGTGCTTATGCCTTTTAAAAATCTAAACACACACAAAGCAGAAAATGTAATCACTTAATTTTGTAATGCGACCCAGGGGCAGGAACCCATGAGGATTTTCTCCATGGTGTTGAACTCCACATTTCACACCCAGAAAAGCCACATGCTGGCTTTGGCTCCCAGCTCCATCACTGAATGCCTTCTGGCTTGAAGAGGAGAAAGCCTTCTCTGGTTACCTTCAGGCTTGTCCTTGGGTTGCAGGAGGAGAGGGAAAGGACAAAAATGTGCTGGTGTCAGGAAAAAGCCTGGTGCCTGAGCCCCTTGCTAGAAAGTGAGCACACAGAACTACAGGTGATGCTGGAGTTTCCATTTGTCAGAATATAAGCACCTGCAAAACTATTCTTCTCTCCACAGCAGAAGGTCCATTGCCATTCCTACGCTCCTTCAGGGATGCTCTATAAAACCGAGAAGGCAGCAGTGGCCAGAGTAAATATTACCAGTCCCACTCGCTGCTGCATGCTACTACTCTTCTCCAGCTTTTAAAGCACAATGAAAATCATCTGGCTCTGCTCGCGGATGCAACAAAAGTCACTTATTTGATGGAGAGTGAAGAAAGAAAAAGTAGCAGTACCCAAATACAGATCCTTGCAGGCACAACGCTTGCTAGAGTTGGGACCGCAATAGCTGCTCTCCTCCCTGGTTGTTTCCAGAGCAAGTGAAGCTCTTTCATGTGAAAACACCACCGTTTTGCTTGATCTGTAGACAGCCAGCTCAAAGCACATTTATCTGTGTCTGGATGGACTTACTTCACACCTGCAGCCCAGAGTCTGGATACCCTTATCTTTCCTGTAATTCCTCCCAATACATCAGTGTCAGGGAGGGGAGAAATTACCACTTTCAGAAGAAGAATTGAGCTAAAGCCAAAGGTGAATGCTGGTCTAATGTGTTTGGTTACAGAGTCAGAAAGAAAATTATCCAAAAGGCCTGCAAAGTTCCTGGGGCAGTTCTCAGCTGCTGGAAGCACCTACGTGTTTTGGAGTGACTCCCTGCCTTTGTCAGAGCTGGTCCTCACTAAGGAAAACAAATGAGTTTTTCACTCCAGGAGCATCCTGCCCAATACCAACATCTTCATAGAGAAGTGGTCCTCACTTGACTTTTATCTTTGTGTGTGGTACAGCCTAAGAACAGAGGCAAAGGATACAGCCAGGAGGCAGAAAAACGTCAACGTACTGAAGTGCTGCATGAGAGCACCCAATGTGGGGTTGCTCCATTACCCACGCAAAGGAGGCTCCAGGCTATCCTGGCTGCCAGAGTCGGGCAGGGTGGCCAGGGCTAGTGGGTGGAGGATGTTCAGACTGAAGCAAGGATAAATGTAAGCTTCAGCCTGTGCAAACACAGGCAAGAAACTCTGGGCTCTTTGCTCAAAGTCATTCCCCCTCCTTCAGCATCTCCAGCTCCTGCGGTGTCACTGTGTGCCTTGTTTGCAATGGCGAGGAAGGGAAGCTGGCAGAGGTGATTTCCTTACACTTCTGGAACCTTTCTAGCCTGAACAAAAGACTTATTACTTCTGACATTGGATTCCTGTGTCTGATGAACCCCTGACTTCTCTAACTTGAATAAGTAGTTTAATTCATAGCAGAGCTGATTTCAGTTGGTGGTGTTGAACTGTTGTCATCATGGTATCATTCAACACAGGATAGAAAGGTGACCGGAAAACTGAAATTAATAGTGTTTTCATATGGCCCTCCTAGAAGAGTGTGAACAGAAAAAAAGCCATAACCGCAGAGGAAATATTGCAGTGTCTGTATGGAAAGGATTCGTGCTGCCATTTGCTCTCTGGTTCATTATATTTGCTTTCCACCACCACCACCCCTTTACTGTAAGATAGTAACTTTTCAGAAACCTCTTCTCCATTGACGTTTCACCTCTACTTCATTGGCTGAGACAATTTGAAGTGACTTGGATACCATTTATTCAAAGAAAATAGCCTGAATAAAATCAAACATTCTTTTCTTTGACAGAATATTTAAAAGCAAACCGACAAAAATATATATGAAATATACGGTTAGTTTCATCATATGTTTTTCATTTTGTTGGGCTACTAATTGATAGGGATCGTAAAAGGAGACATTATATAAATCCTGTGTGAACATATGGCTTTTTTTTTTCCCGTCCGAGATTGCAGGCTGAGTCTATGCAATCCTGTTAACGAAATAAGCCTTGTCGTTTGAGGAGCAGCGCTTAATGACAGTTGTCAGTCATCACTAGGTACCACACTCAAGGGACATCTTGATATGTCTGTGACAGACAGATTAGATATTGTCTGGAGACGGTTATGTGCCAGCTGTAAGAAAGCCCTAGCTGAGAGGAAATGAGGATTAAAAAAAAAGAGGGAGGAAATCAGATACAGCTTTTCCAGCCCCTGTTCGCCGGAGCAGATGATCCTTCTGCTCAGGTATGAGTCGTGTGTGTCTGAAGCTGATGGCTGAATGGGAGATGGCCACTGCCGTGATTTAACTTCAGTCACCCAGAATTGCAGCTTTGTTGTGCTCAGATGGAAACCTTCTCTTCCCCCCAAATAGTTTGTGATTTAATAGGTTTTCCTTCCCATTCTTCATACTCTCTTACACTGAGGGCAAAGGTAATCAGCACAGCTATGTCCGAGGCAGAAAGAGATGGAAATCATTTGGCACTTGTGACTTCCATCGTCAGCAGCAGCAGGTAGCAGAGGGATGCTGCTGCCCTGTCCTCATGCCCTGGCATGAAACGGGACCTGTTCAGTGCTGGTAGAGGTCAGGGGCTGGTGCAGGACCCTGCTCCCCCTGCCAGGCTCCTGCTGCTGGAGAGCCTGAAGGCAGCCCTGTGGCTCCTGGCACAGGTGTGCCTATGGGGAATGCCTACCAAAGAGCTCTTTGCCTCCCTCATCCTTGTAAATTGGCCATGTGGAAACCAAAGAGATGCAGAGGTCAGCTCAGGAGTCTACGCACATGCTGCTCACACAAAGACGTGCTCTATATCCGTGCACGACCAGAGGCTGAGGCTGTCAAGCAGAGAAAAGGCTTTTCATGCATTTCTAGTAATAGCCACAAGGTCATTCAACGTGGGTACAGGCAGCAGGGGATGGAATTTGGAGCTTCTGCTGCAAAAGTCCTTCATCTTTTTTCAGCCAAGGGTCAAACAAGACTGCAGAGAGGGAAAGACAAATGAGACACCAGCCACAGGAGACCTGATGCAGGAGGCCAGTGGAGGCTTGCTGAGATTGGGGGCCGTACCACACCTGATGCTACTTGCATGAAGTTGAGCAGTGAAACCGCAACACTATGGGCCCCATAAAACTGCTCCCTGTTGCCTCCCTGGGATGGCAATGATGATGAATGACACTGGCTCCACTCCGCAGGATGCCTGGCCTTGGGAACATCACTCCCGGATACTGCTGATACCTCCCAGAAAACAGGAGGCCCCAGGAGGCTGCAGCCAGCATCTCCTGGGGTGAGCTGCTCCCCAAGGACCAGCTCTCTGCTTACAGCAGCTTTCCTCTCCTGTGAAGTCAAGATACTCCAGGAGGATTCATGAGGTGCAACACACTCAACTTAATACCCTTAGTCTTGACCTTCGTGTCCAGAAAAGCAGGTATGAATGGACACACTCCTGAACATTAAAAATCATGTAAAAAGAAAGTAAATAAGTGACCTTGAAGTGTGGAGGAAGCAAGAGAAAATGCAAGGTTTGAAGTTAATTAGCCCTTGAACTGTCAGACCCAATTACTTCCAGCAGGCTCTGACATTTCGAAGATTAATTAGGGAGTTAGCTGTCACGTCTCACAAAGGACCACCATTACGCCAGAGAAGATCTACCTGCTCTCTGCACACAATGTCTTGGAATTTTGCAATGGGAAATTTTATCCAAAAGCTAATTGGGGACCTTTAGTAAAAGCTTTCTGATTATTATATTCATTTTGAGGAATGCACTGCATTTATATACTGAAATACAACTGGCTGATTTGAAGGAAAGTCTTAACTCATTGGATGATGAATTTAAATACTCCTGAGCAAAAGGCCTTTATATTTCTCTGCTTCTTTTGCAATACTCCTGTTACATCCAGTATAGATCATACTATACTGCTGTACGCGGTATATATCAATTATTCAGCATGTGTTTGCTCCCAAACAGATCCTTGTGTATTACTGTGTATGCCTTCCTGAGATCAGCCTCCTAAAATCTTTCTGAGCAGCCGAAGTGCAGCTTCCCAATTTGAGTCAGCAGCGTGCCCCTGCAGCAGCAAAAGCAAGCCCTCTCCTGGGTTGGACCAGCGAAGGCACAGCCAGCAGAACAGGAGGTGAGATTTCTGCACTCTTCTCCACAGTGCATTGGATGGGCCTGGTTCAGTTTTGGTGCCCTCGGTTCAAAAGACGCATTGGAAGATGGGAGAGGGTGCAGTGGATGGCTACCATGGTGCTTAGTGAGTTGGAAAATTCAATCTAAGGCCCTGCTTTCAAGGGAAAGTCCCACCAGGCAATCTCCAGAAGCTCCTTCCAACCTGACCTTTTGTAGGATGATATGATTTTTAACCCTTTGTTCTTCCCCAGGATAGATCAGCTCCCTGCGGAGCTGGAAGCAGAGGTGATGTGCTGAGTTTTCTGCTCCTTGGTGCAGCCCTCTCTGCAGCACCAAACCAGAACCGTACCTGCCAGTCTGTCCTTATCATACCATTAAAAACGTTGTTGTAAGCACCTTAGCAGATAAAAAACTCTCCCTGCCTCAGAACAACTGAAGTGTAAAGTGCCGACATAGTGAAATGTGGAAAGGATCCTTCAGAAAAAGTGGAACAAAAACAAAAGAAAGGAAAAGGAAATGAAGTCCCTTTTTAGACACAAAATGGTTTCTGGCTTATAGCCATCCGGATATTTTTAACATGTCCATCAATACAGTCTCTGTGCACAGCAACTGACTGATCCATGACTCTGTATTTTGTGTTTCCGTCTCTTCCCCCGTGACCAGAGGGTGTTTGAAAGAATAATTTGGTCAGAGCTAGTTTTATTTTCCTTTATAGTCAGGGGATACTTATGATGTGAAAGCTGAGCTGTGGAGAGGTGGGACCTCTTGGGAGGTGACTATTTCTGTGGTCCTTCTGGTGTCCGTTGGGAGGGGGTTTCCACAGCCACAGCAGAGCTGTACGCAGCAGCCAGCCTCCTGCACGGTCACCCACAGCCCCGGCATGGCGAGCTCCAGGGCTGCCGGTGAACATGCTGCCCAATCCTTGCCACCAAGATGGGAGTCAAGGATAAGCTATCTGATCTCACCCAGCTGAGGGAGATGCCTACAAGCCGTTGTAGCTGTTCTCCTAGCAGTGATATAACCACCTATTCCCACATTCCTGCACCTTTGCAATCCCACAAGGTACATACCAAAAGGCTTCATGCAGCCAAGAGCTACCAGAGATGTTTGGAGAGCTCTTAACATGCAAAGGAATAAGACAGTAGAAGGGATAGTTCTTCCCAATTCAAAGGCAGTGTCTTGAGATCGTTAAGGCTAGGAATCATTCTAGCCATCTTCAGCCATCTCAAAATTAGGCATCTAAGCCAAGGCAAGAACCTCTCTTTTAAAATGTTCTTTTTAGTAGGTTTTTTCAGAGAGTACTTCATTCCATCCCAAAATAGGTGGGACCAAAATAGGTTGGGCACCCGCTATCAGCTGTAAGGAGGACCTCCACAACCACCTTCAGTGAAGCCTGTAGTATTTGTGGGGCCTGGTCCCAGAGCTCAAGGGATGACCCTGACTAACGGTTTGCCGTCACAGAGAGTTGGACCTGAACTTTTAAAAGCCTAGAAACAGGAGTGATGGATACTCCCTTCTCACTTTCCCCTCCAAGTGACCTGTTCAAGGTCACACAGAGTTGGCAACCAGACCAGGAAATTATGTGCCCCAACCACAAGCCTGGCTTTTTTCTCTCATGCTTTTCTAACCATTTGCAAACCTACCAGGAACAGATCAGCAGAAAAAAAAATGCCTGAGATTCCAAATGCATTCTAATATTCTGTACCATCAATGACGTAGTCATAAACACCCATTGGAGCCAACCCAAGGCTGGTTTTCCATTTCATCTTTCAAGGGTTTTTTTTTCAAGTCAAGATAAAAACTAGTTCCTTTACAGACAACAGTTAATCATTAATGGTATGTGTAAAACATAACATACTTGACCCTTTGACGTGGTAGAAGCAGCATGTAAGTGGAGATGGCAGGAACTATTGGTTTATGCTTCTCCCAGACAATTCTGCTTCGTTGTGGGAAGGGAGGATTTGAAATCTTCACTACCTGAGCTTAGTAAGGATGCTGCCTTTGAAAGAGAGTAATTGGGTACTTTAAGGCTACTAGATTGTAGCCACGTCAGTCGTTCTGCCTAATAAATGCAAAGTCATTAGTGCTTTGTTCTTGATGCCCAGCATCTAAGGGGGACGTGCTTAGTCAGCCTTATTTTGCTGACTCACTGACTTTGCTTTTGGAGGCACAGTCAGTCTTCCCTGGGCAGTGCTTTGCTCAGGCAGGGCTTGTGCAGCGCAGGGTGAAATGCAGGAGCTGGCAGCCAAGCAGGCTGCGAGCAGCATCCAGCCTGGTCCTCTGTCACTTCACAGGCACTTGGAGACAAGAGAGGTGTTGCTGGGTCCTGTTGGAGCATGAGCCAAGGCACCAAATACCCTCGGCTCCTCAGGCTAGGAGGATGTAAGGATGCTTGGCATAGTGCACACCCAGCCCTTTATTTTCCAGGAATATATGGGGCAGCATTCCTTCATCAGGTTTTGCAAGAACAGAACTTTCAGAGAAAATCACATTTTATAAATTTATTTTATAAATTTACCCATCAAGTGCTTTTCGGCTCTGGGTTCACCTGCACTAGCAAAAAAAAAAAAAAAAAATAAAAAAAAAAGGAAGAAAAGGAAAAAGAAAAGTTTTGTTTGATTTCCTTGGGCAGGGCGGTGAGAGTGGCGATGCCACCTGCTGGCGACAGAAAGCCCGGTCCCCTCCCTGCACAGCCTTTTCTTTCACTGCGATGATTTTTAACGTGGCACTGGGTGGGGGTCCCGGTGCCGGGCTGATGGAATGGGATGCGCGGGTGGGAGCCGAAGCGCAGCCGGCTACGTCCCGGGTCATCCCGGTGGGAATGATTAATCCCTTGGGGAGCAGTAGTCCTTACATGTGCTGTCACAAGGCGTGAGAGGACGTATTGTGTGGCTGGGTTTGGGGTGGAGAGGAGGAGTGCTGGGCAGGAGGAGGCCCTCTCTCCTCAGACAGCTCCACGGGCACCGTGGAGGTGTGTTTCCCATTTCTCCTTCTGCCACGGGCTCTCTGTGGGTCCTTAACATATGGCTTTACATCGGTAGCGGCTGAGTTCCCCATTGGTAATGCGGGAGCATGCACGAAATGATACAAAGAGAAGCTCAGAAACAAGCCCAGAAGCAGGGACTGGAAATCATGATCCTCCTGCCCTGCCGGGTCCGCTGCCTGCTCAGCAGTGCGCCCAGGCTCCTCTTCTCCCTCCTGTGTCTGCCTGTAGCAGACGGGGGCAACTTAAACAGCCACACAGTCCTCTCCAGGCTCACTGATACTTTACTGGACATGTCTGAGCAGATGGGGAATTGTCTTTGAAATACCCTTGAGCTGTAAACCCTCTTATTCCCATGCAGCTGCACCAGCAATGCTGGGAATGGAAGGTGGGCAGCACGTCTGTGCCGGGGCTCCTCTTGTCCCCTGGGCACCTTCTCCTCCAGACCCCCAAATGCCACAGGAACCACACAATGTCTCCTCTGGCCACCAGATCTTTTTGGCCAGAGGCAGTCAGCGCTGCCTAGGACTTCATCTGCATCTACCTGTGCATGACTTGTCCAAACTCACACATGGAGTCAGGGTCAGGGCTGGGACTGAGCATACTCCTGCCCGATCTCTCATCTTGCCCTCGGGGGAACTTGGTTGCATCTCTCTCCCAAATGCTTTGGTCAGACTATGTTGTTGAAAACAGGGGGGGAGGTGAAAGAGGTGAGCTTAGAGAGGCAAATACTGTCATTCCAGAGTTAGGGAAGTTTTGACCCTATTCAGTTTGCAATGCACCTTAGCACCTACTGTATTCCCAAAGACTATGAGATGCACTGCGAGCTGTAGCTGGTGGGTGAGGCACACTCTGGCACAGTAAACGTGTTAGAGCTTCTTATTCAGAGCAAACAGTTCTGAAAGAAATATTAGATTGTAAAGTGCATACAGAAAACCTCCTGTAGCCAAGCTGCCGGCCCTCCAGCAAGACTAGGATCTATCAAGAAGGTTCTACAGGGACCTCCATCTCTGGGGGGATGCTGAAAAAATGCAGGGTCATTCTTCCAGACTCTGGAAGTGATTTTCACCTTGAAGGAGTGCTTTGGGCTGAACCCCACAGAGGGAGGGAGAGAGGGCGGTGGCAGAGCCAGGGGAGGTGATGGCCCCGTGCAGCTGGTGGCTGCAGTACCACCATGATCTCCCACTGTGTTGTAAATCATGTTTATGTAATGGCAGGGGTCTGCAGTGCGAGGCACCACCACAGGACCACAGCATGGGATGGAGGAGAGGCTCCCATCGAGTGACTCCCACATGCTGTGCTGGTGCCTGAACCTTCACATCAGGGTAGCGGGTGCCCCTGCCCACCGCCCTGCTACTTCCCACAAGGGTGTTGGAAGAGCTGAGCGTCCTGAGCTCCTGGAGCCCTAGGAGCAGGAGTGGCTGGCTCTGCCCTTAGCAGCACCCTCCTGGGACCAGGGAGGCAAAAGGGAAAGGGAAGAGAAAAGCGATGCTTTGTGCCCAGGCAGAGACTGACTGATCTCAAGAGGAAGCACAAAAAAATAGTTTCTGGTTTAAAATATCCTCAAACAATTTCTTACTGCCCTATCTCATGGTTATGGCTTTGATTAATGACAACAGGCTCCTGGCTGGCAGCTGGAATAGCTGCTCAAAACAGAGAGAGGGAGTGTGTCCATCAGAGACATATTCCTCCAGGGCAGCCGGGCCATGGCCTGGGCACTCAGTGAAGGCAACCATTTCAGCTTCCCGCGAAACATCAGCATCTCGGCTGTGACTTCTGCAAAGAGCTGTGTTGAGAACTGGAGGGTGGTGACAGCCAGGCTGCCCCAGTGCAGTATATGCAGCATTGGAGCTAGGAGGGCAGGTCAGCAGCTCCAGAGACCACTATCAATATAGCTGGCCATTAATTTTGATGGAAAGATACCCTGCATAAAATCACAAGATAGAAAATGGGGACAGGAGGGGGGCCATAAACCGTTTAATTGCTTGCATAACTCAGCTGAGGAAGCTGCAAAGAAGAACTTGCCATTCTTGGCCATTTGCCCCAGGGCTGTGTGCAGCCGGGGAAAGGAGAAGTGAAAGGAAGAACCTCCTGCTTGGGTACCGGAGGGTAGCATGGCACTGCTAGAAGAAGTCAAAGCTTAAATCTGCAATAACAAGGCCAAAAAGCTACACAGTATGTAAAAGCCCTAAAGCAGCCCTAACTGTACACGCAACAGGAACATACAGCGCCAAGGGGATCTGAGTTCATTGCCCGAGTTCCCTTCTAACCTGAACTCTGGCCCTGGGAAGTCCATTCACCTCTGTGTTAGTCTGCTCAGATTTCAAAACCTCCAGGCTCTCCCCTTTTTTTTTGACACGGTGCCTAGGACTGTTGCAGTCCCACTAATAATAAACTGGTGGCAAGGTCTTTTGCAATGTCTGTCAGCCCTGACTGAGCAAGGCAAGCCCCTCATAACCTCACTCTCCTTGAAATACTTTATTTTGTGCTTGACTTTCTGTCAAGTAACTTCTTGCCATGGCATCAGAGACCTGGAAAATCTGACTCTGGATTCAGGAGCTCCAGAAACATAATCCCTCAAATCCTGATGACCTACTTCATCGTGTCTTGGAGGCCAGGCTATGTTTCTCTGCTAGAGGAAAGTTGGTTATTGAAAAAAGTCAGATCTCAGTTTTTATTTCGTTCCCACTCATTTAATTCCTCAGTGTTTCGTCAGTTACTCTCTCCTTCGTCATCCTTCCCTTAGTTTGTCTAAATGAATGTCTGAAAGGACTCTTGCTCCCTTCTGATTAATGTTAGCTCCCTCTGCTTATTAGCTGCCCTCATCTCTCCCATTTTCTGAGCAGTTCTGAGTTTATTTAAAAGAAAACAGATTATTTTAGTCAGTTTATGGATATAGCTAGTGGTATGTATAATCACTGTGGATGCAAATAATGACTTCTACATCACTTGTTTTAACATGTGTTCAATCCCTGTTCAGGACTCTGACTGTGACTGAAGAAATGATCCTGCCTCCATCACTCTTGGGCTGTACATGCACAAAAAAACCCGCATCAGGCACTTTGTGGACTGGTGAAACATCTCTGCTGGTGCCCCGTACAAGGTGTTACCCAGCCTAATCCAGGCCCTGGTGTACAATGCATTGCATGTGGAGGATGCACTGGCTGCCCTGGGACCTGGAGGCGCCTTCCACCTGGGCAGAGCCTGGTGGGCTCCCACAGATAAGCTGCCACAGCTCTGGTGGGCTCTTTGCCGGCAGAGCCCTGCCTATCTCCCCACAGGTGCTGCCATGCTCCCTGCAGGATAGAGCAGCCCTTGAAGTCCTGAGCAAACCCCAGCACTGCCGTACAGGCAGGAAAAAACCCAAATCCCATCATGCAAACCAGGTGGAGGATGTGGACAAGCCTGGCATGGCCAGCCTCCCAGAGACTTTTCTTTCTAACCCAGCAATGATTCCGTGGATGTCAGTGAGACTATCTCAGCTCTGAGCAACCCCTCATGAGTGGGAAGAGGAAATGAATATTTAGATTCCTCCAGAGAGAAAAATCATCAGCGGAGATGGATGTAACTGAATTGACATGGACATAAAGTTCTTGCTACTGCTAACCAGGGAATAAACAGGGTCACTGCAGTCTCCTCCGACAGCTGTATCTGGGGCACCAGAAATCCTAGGGCCAGGATTTGACTGCAGGCTACCAGGCCTCTTTATACCAGTTGTCAGTATAAAAACAGATTTAAATTGAGGAAAGTTAGAGGAAAGAACCTGTGGGTGGGCAGAAGGCTCCTCTTCCTGGGAGGCTGCTGGCCGGGAGGTGGCCACCAGCCCCAGCCAGGGTTCCAGGCTGCCCTGGGGCATGGGGTGGTCTCTGGGGGTAACCCTTGCTGCATCGCCTGCTGCTGTTTCTCTACCCACTCCCTCAGCACCTTCAGGGGTTGCATGACTCACCAGGGCTTGCCAGGTGCAATGTCTCTGGTCGTTGCTTCTTCTGGGCTTTGTCCCCACTTGTTCCTCCTCATTAATGAGACCAGCATGGCTTCCAGTGTCTCAAACTGGCCAGCCCTGCCTGTGCTACATTATTTTCACCCATGAGACTTATTACTGTCTTGGAGTAGAAATGTGGCTGGGGTGCAATTCCCAGGCCTAATCCTTCTGGGTGTTTTCCCCTCCATGATAAGAAGATCAATTAATTTTATTGTCTAATGGACGTTGTGGTAATCATCAGTCCCCAGGATCTGGTTTCAGCCAGCAGCTTATCTTGGGGATCCTTGTGGGCTGCCAACCCCGGGACAATGGCTGGTTGTTTGGTGCCATAAGCAGACATTGCTTTGCTCCACAATTCCCTCATGGGAGGGAGCACTGCAATAACACGCCAGCCCCTGCCCAGCAGTGACCACCACATACCAGCAGCTCCAGGCTGAAGCTCACCAAAGGGTTCCCAGCCTCCATGACTGCCCTGGGGAGCTCAGGAACTTCACAGGACATCACACTGATGGTGAGAGATCTTCCCTCTGCAGTCTGAGTAGTGGAGCCAGGTTATAATTTTCTGCTGCCAGTGTTTACCTTAAATAGCTTTTCATCCTCTCTCAGGCATTTGCAGAGGGCAGTGACAGCTCCTTTTGGCTTTTCTTTGGGCACACCACAAACTTCAAGTTTCTCCTTACAACAGTCTCCATTTCCTCGGCCAACTGGTCCATCCAGTACAGGTTCTTTGTGGGGCATTTTGCTTTTGTAACTAACAACACCGTTTGTGCAGTACTAGAGCACTGCCTGCATCTGCGCAGGCATAAAGAGAGATGTCGTACAGTATTGCCTTCCTTGCTTGCTTTTCTCATGGGCAGGGACTTGTGCTCCCGTAACTCGATTGTTATTATTGGCAAATGCACTCCTGTGCAGTCTTTCAGGTCTTGTGTGTCAGGTGTTGACAACCAGAGCCACTAAACCTAAAATATTTATCTTTCCAGGACAAGCAAATAGATCCTTCCTCATTTCCAAAATCTTTCCCTACACTTTTCCTGAGAATATGTGAAGATGGATTTTGTTGGCCTGATTTGTCTCCTCTTGGAAATGTACCCAGCAAATTATTCTACATCTTCTCCAGGATAAGCTCTGTTAAGTTATTCCAATAATTTATTTTGGTATAAATATGGGCAGGCTTATTTCTAGGTCTGGCGCCCTTTTCTCCCCACAGTTTAGTTCAATCATCTGCCTTGTACGTTGTGATCATTCAGAGAAAGTGTTGAGGCACAATTTAGGTTTCTGGCAAGTCTCTTAAGTCGCTGTGTCCCTGATGTTCCACGAGGAACCAGATCAACCTTGGACTGAGGGAGGAGGTCTCTGGCACCTGCAACCCAGACTGCTGTGAGGAAGCTGCGGGCCCAGCAAAAGCAGCTGTTAACTTTAGCACTGGGTATGGCGCATCTAATGGAAGCCCACTTTGACAACCCCATCTACTGAGAAGGAGACAAAATAACCTCGCTTTTGTACTGCAGGGTTTTATTCTTTTTTTTTTATTGCTAGAAAAAAACATGATTGCAGATGAGAAGTGTCTTAGGCTGAGTGGGAGAGCATCAGATGGTGATGGGGAAAACCTGATTGTTTGAGAGAATTATCCCAGAATACGTCCATGAGAAGAAAGGAAAGGGAGGTTAGAAAGAATCACTGACTGTGTTTTCTTTTCTTCTTTTGTTTTTTGCTTGTTAGTTTGTTTGCTTGGTTTGTAGTTGTTTTGTTTTGGTTTGGTTTTTTACAGTGTCTCATCCCCAGTAGCTAAACTCAGAGGGAATTGTGCAAGACCCTCTCCATACCTTTCACAGTGGAAGCTCTCGGAAAGGTTTCACTTAGTGCCAAGTGAGTCCAGGATCACCAGTGACCACTGGGTCCAGGGCAGGGGGTCTTCTGGGGATGAAGGTGGAGCAGACAGAAACCCTTCGCAGGACATGCTCAGCAGGCCAAAGAAAGTAGCTCTGCTGTCATCTTTGCAAACCAAGGTGTACGTGGAGCTGTGGATCTGATGTCTGGGGACTCAAATTCAGTAAGGTAAGGAGACAGCTTCTTACATTCAGCCAAAATATCTGTTTCAGGACATCTTGGAGGAACGTGGTTTTGGTTTTGGTTTTGGAATAACAGCCAATAGCTGGTTTTGGTGTAATTCTTCTGGAACAGCTGAATCTGTAAATTTTCACACTTGGACAAGCCGTGCACTGTTGTAAATCTGTATTACCCCACTGAGCAGAAGAAAATAAAACTAGATTTCCACTATAAATTTAATCAGGATGAGTGCTGGCCTGATGATGACTGTCTTTGCTCAACTCAACAAACTTTAAGGGTACCAGATCTGGGCTGAGCTCTCCCACAAAGGCCGGGCACTTTGACCCCTCTCAACTTCAGCATCTGAAAGAGCATCATCCCTCCTCCATAAGCCATCCCGTGTCTGTCCATGGTCAGCACAGAGAAACGGGCATGGGAAGAGCATTGGCTCACTGACGAGACATTGATCCTGGCCACAGGAGAAATCCGGATGTTTGGATGAGGCTTTCACATGGTGCAAGCTAAAGGAACCCAACCCCAGAAGTCACGCTTGAAAATCATAACTGTGGATTTTAACCCAGCTGCCATCGCTGTGGCCACTGGAGGCTCTATGGGAAGCATACAGACTATCAGACAATGGACATGAAACCTAAGGAAAAAGAAACGTGATGAAAAACTGAACATAACTGGCCTTTTCTTAGTTAAGTAGTCACCCCAAATATTCCAGTGGGGTGCTGTTAGCCTGCTGGTATTTTAATCAGAGGGTCCCACGAGCTAGTTGCACTTAATGTATATTAAACACCCTAGCCAGGAATGCAGGCAGCATAGACAGGAACACTCGAAGATGAAGTGCCTCTTAATGTGTTTTCCTGTTTAAACAAAACCATGTACTCACTAAACACAGCTAAGGAAAGAGGCAACAGCCCTTGGCAAGCAAGCCTATCTGCAGCGTGCTCTCGGCGCATGTTTACTCAGTGGGTTTGAAAAGTGTACCGAGTATATTGACATTATAATGCCGTGTTCATCGTGTGTTGTGCAAAGCAAGAGGGAGGGCTGGTGATCTAATCGCTGGCCCCAGAGTTACTCTAACCCAGGACATGGCTGTTTCTTTGCAAATAGCTGGCACTCACGGGAACTGGATTAATTTCCAGGCAAATTTAGAATGAAATTAAGTTCTGCCACCAAAGATCCAATCACAAAGCAAACCCAGGCAAATATACTTGGGGGGGGGGGGGGGTGTGTGAGACCCTTGCATGACAGCTCACAAGGCCTGCCTGGTTGTGGAGGGACATCACTACCTGAGAGAGACACTGTTGTTGGTACACAGCCCCCAGAACAGCATCTGGATGGCAGTGGAGACACAAAGGTCTGTCCGAGGCAGGATAGACACCCTGCTCCCTTCCCTTCCTGCATGGAGGAAAAACCTCATACCCAGGCTTTAGAGACTCCTCCAGCATATTCGTGTCATCCTGCTTTTGGGGCAAATCTAGGTATAGGCAAGATTTCCAACCGCCCCCACCCGGCTATTTCCTTCCCATCATGAAGTTGACGTAAAATCCTGTTATTTGAAAAAAATCAGGAACGTGGCACTCTCTTTATTTTGCTTTTTGGTTACAGTGCATGATCTCACTCTTTTCCTGAAACCGTGAAGCCAAAAGTCGGAGTGAAACTGAGATGCTCAGCTGGCCTCTGGGCATGGGATCTGTGTGGAGGCACAGCAAAACTCAGAGCTGGCCCAGGCTCAATGAGAGGTACAGGGACCTTCTGAGCTCCAACACGTTGTGACAACCTGCTTTTCTAGTGAGCCAATGCAAAACTGACGAGTGAAGATATTTCACCTCCCCTGGTGGTTGAAGTTCTTCATCTCCCCTGGACACTACTTCATGTCTTTTGCTGGCCAGCCCCAGATGCTCTCCTGGTTGCCCCAAAAACCTTCATCCTGCTTGTAAAGACCGAGACTTTAAAACCACAGCAGTTAGACATCTTTCACAACCTTTTTGGAGCCTGATCTTCAGGACTTGGGGTTTCAAGCTTTCTTCCCCCATATCTAGGAGAGAAAGTGAAAGCTGGAATGAAATGTTGCAATGCTGCAGCATCTTGGTCCTTAACAAAAGCTCCAGACACTGGAATTCAAGATGAAATAATTCAGATTGACAACACTGTATTAAAAGCACTAAATACATTTTCACTCTTATTACTCTGTTACCCTCTGTGTGACTGTACTTGTGATGACAAATTCTGCCGCTTAGATAAGGAACCAGGCTTTGAAGCCAGGACTTGAATTAGGTTTTGGTGTTTTTTCCTTTGGAGGGAACTCCGCCTGTTTGGTTTGTTTCTTCCCACATTAAAAAGAAATATTCTCAAACCAGGAAAGCTCTGCTTTTCCCTCAGTTCTCTTTCAATTCCAGCTCGTTTTGGCTCAGTGCCTCTTTATGCCATCCAAAGCATCACCCGCAATTCAAAGAACAGAAAGAGAGGAATCCATTCAATTAAAAAATGACATGAAATAAAAAGCATTTTGGAGGGCAGATGTCAGAGCTGGGCAGCATTCTCACCCTCTGGCTCTTAGGAGTTTCTTAACCTTAAGGATTATTAACAGAAAATTCATTTCCTGTTCTTACATAGATTTCATCTGCAATTTGTTGAGGGCTGGTTTGGGTTTTTTCTATTCTGAAAATGTTTTCTCTTGTCTGTGTACACGGAGAAAATTCCCATTATATCTCTAGAGAAAAAGTAGTATCTCTATTAAAAGATAAGCCATGGTGCTTATGGAGCCCCCACCACGCACCAGGGTGGAGGGACCCCTTCTCTGGATGCTGCTCTCCATCCAGCACGAGGACTCCCTCCCTGCTCTGGAGCACATAATTTTTGCTAAACCCAGTAAAATGTCTATTTGAGGGATCAGTATGCATATGGGCACTTCTCCAAAGCTGCCTCCTTCGGCACAGAGCAAATTAAATTCAGTGTCAGCCCCAGGTCTGCTTCCCTCAGGGCCCTTTGAAAACCCCAGCTTTTATGTCATGCCTCAGACTTGCAGCGGTTTACTGTAAAACTTAACAAGCTTAATTTTGTTGGTTTTCTTTCTTTTTTTCCCCAGACTTAATTTGTCTCAGAGCGCACAGTCTTCGCCATATCCCAGAAGGGTCTGTTTTGAGCAAAAATGTGGCAATATAATATATACACACACAACCCCCTTAAGCTGTTCTTTCATAAGGTGTCCTAAAAATTGTGCATGTTTAGCAAAGGGAGGTAGGGAAAGTTTGATCATGAGTTGGCCTGGTAGAGATTTCCGTAGGATTTGAGCAGGGGTTGGTGGACAATAAAAGTTTAGGTGTGGGGTCATGGTTTTGGTGGTGTTAGGGTAACCACTGAGAGGTGGGGGAAGAGGAACCTGCACATCTCCAGCCAAAGAGGTGAGCATCATCTGGATCTCCAGCCAAAAAGGTGAGCATCATCTGGTGAGCAAAGAGGGGGCAAACGGGAATAGACCCCAAGCAGTGATGTGGCCATCTCAGCAGAGGTGGGAGCGGGCAGGGGCTTGGGGACCAGCATTGCCTTACACTGAGCTTGTGGCTCAATTTGTAATGTCGTGCACGAGGAGTTTATGAATATAATTCCAGGGAGGCTCTGTCTGAAGTGTCATCGCAGGCAATTTCTCTAATTAGGGGAAGTTCATTTAAACATGGAGATGTGCCAGGGCTAATCTTTGCGTCCGGTTACCACTCCGCCTGGGAAACGCCGGTGTCTCTGGGCTTGAACGTTGATGCAAACTGAGCAGCCATCTGTCACAGGCCCACACCAGCCAGACACGGAGGGTCAGAGAGGAGGGGAGAAGGTGTGAGGAGCTGGGTAACAGTTTCCCCTCCTTCGGCTCTGAGCACATGGATACTGATATAGAAACACCCACCCACTTCCCCAGAAAAATGAAAATATAAGGGAGGCTGAGCTTATTTCCTGGTTCTAAAGCACCGTTGAAATGAGGGGAATGCAGGGCTGCAGCATCACTCCAGCTCCTTGCGTGGGAGGAGGATGTGGGGGAATTGAAGCAGTCTCCTGTGTGCTGGTGAGGGGGAGGAGGGCTGGGGCCGAAGGGAGAGGTGGATGGCCTCACCACCAGTGGCTTTTTCCAGTTGAAACACCTGACCTCTGATGGAAGTGCTGAATTGTTTCGGGATGCCGAGAAAAATGCTGGTTAGTAATGGAAACAAGGAGCTCAGGTGAGGGACTGATGAAGAAGAACCTTTAATTTCAGACAGCTGAAAGGCCTGCCAGAGAAAGTCCAAGATGCAGTACAGAGGAAGCCAGAAACAATTATGGAGACAGGGGCTGAAGATAAAGGCGTGAGATACCACCAGCTCTCACATGTTGCAGCCACAGAACTTTCTCCCCTCGCAGATCAATAAAAAAGATGCAGAGAAAAAAAAAAAAAGAAGAGAGGAAAAAACCTACATTCCCTGGTAAATACTCCCAGAAGCGTCAGCTCTTGGCTATATTATCTGATATCAGCCCTCTCTGAACTTGCTTTCCTTCCATTCATTTCCAATCAGTAGCTATTGACCCAAACTTCATTTTCTGTTATTTCATGTTGGTTTTATTGCAATAGCATGAGGTGGCAGCATTGCCACTGTGCTGTGTGCTGAGGGGCAGCCTCTGACCAGAGGACATTGGGGACTGCAGCCATGAAGATGCTGAGTGCCCCCATTTCACAGACTCTGACTGTGGTTTCTGTGCAAGCAAAAAGTCTGGGAAAGGGCAAGAAACTGACACCAGGATTCCCCACGACGACCCTCTTGCATTTTTGCTTCCCCAGCCAGGGCAAACCTGTATTTTCTCTTTTCTCCCACATCAGCATCGCTTCTAGTAGGAGTCTTTAAATCCTTTAAAGCTTTTAAAAGCCTTCACACTTCAGCTTTGGTTTTGAGATCTATATAAGTATGTGTATACACAAGTTATGTGTGGGTGTAGGCATGTATACCTTAAGGAGCTACTAAACTAAGAGGCCCATCAAGATTACATGCTGAGTAAGCACTTCCATCATCACCTGGCCTGCAGGGTCCCTCCCCGGTGGCTGATGCTGTGCCCAGCATGAGCAGCCTTGTGCAGGCTACCGGCCCCTGGGGCTCAGCCCAGGACTGATGCCACATTTCCACTGTGCACATCTTGCGGCTGGGGTGGGGTTATTTCAGAGATGCTGGTGTCCTCTCGGTGCCTGGGGGAAAAAATAGCAGCCACAGGGTCACAAGTCTGCATGGGCCAGAGAATCCACAATGGACCTCTGTGCAACCTGGAGCAGCCAGCTCCAGCAGGAAGCTGCAACGTCCACTGCCTCATAGATCCACCAGCTCTGGGACTCTCCAACGCCTCTCCCACAGGCATCATGCATCCTGCACTGCTGCAGCTAGTCTAAGGGAAACCCTCACCCCAAAAGTTCTGGCTGTACACTGCAGGCACAGGCATCCTCTGTGGCTTCACCAGGGGCAAATTGTGACTGACTAACCTAGTGGCCTTCTGCAACGGGGTAACTGCATCAGTGGTCAAGGGAAGAGATACTGATGCCATCTACCTGGACTTCTAGAAGGCCTTTGACAAGGTCCTCCACAACATCCCGCCTGGATGCAGTCCTGAGTCCCACCTGGATGCAGTCCTGAGTCCTGCCTGGATGCAGTCCTGAGTAGCATTCTCTAAGCAATCCTGCTTCAGCAGGGGAGTTGGACTAGATGATCTATACGGTCCCTTCCAACTCTAAAAAAAATTCAGTGAAATTCAGTGAAATTCTTCTAAACTGGAGAGATATGAGTTTGATGGATGGACTGTTAGACACATAACAACCTGGATGGATGGCCACATCCAAAGAGTTATAGTCAATGGTTGAATGTCCAAATGGAAAACAGTAAAAAGTGGGGTCCCTCAAAGGCCTGTATTGGGACCAATACAATTTGATATCTTCATCAATGACACAGGCAATGGCATCAAGTGCACCCTCAGTGAGTTTGCAGATGACACCAAGCTGAGTGGTGTCAGAAGGGATACTCTAGAAGGAAGGGATGCCATCCAGAGGGACCTGGACAAGCTTGAGAAGTGGGCCCATGTAAGCATCACAAAGTGCAACAAGACCAAGTGCAGGGTCCTGCACCTGGGCTGGGGCAACCCCCAGTACCAATACAGTCTGGGGGATGAAAGGGTTGAGAGCAGCCCTATGGAGAAGGACTTGAGGATACTGGTGGATGAAAAGTTGGACATGAGCCGTTAATGTGCACTCACAGTCCAGAAAGCCAACCGCATCCTGGGCTGCATCAAAAGAAGTGTGGCCAGCAGGTCAAGGGAGGTGATTCTGTCCCTCTACTCTGCTCTGGTGAGACCCCACCTGGAGTGCTGCATCCAGCTCTGGAGTCCTTATACAAGGAAGACATGGACCTGTTGGTGTGTGCCCAGAGGAGGACCACAAAAAAGATCAGAGGGCTGGAGTACCTCTCCTATGAGGACAGCCTGAGAGAGTTGGGGTTGTTCAGCCTAGAGAAGAGAAGACTCCAAGGACACCTTATTGTGGCCTTTCAGTACTTAAAGGGGGCTTAGAAGAAAGATGGAGAGAGACTTTTTACCAGGGCCTGTAGTGACAGGAAAAGGGGTAATGGTTTTAAACTGAAAGAGGGTAGGTTTACATGAGACATAAGGAAGAAATTCTTTATGGTGAGGGTGGTGAGACACTGGGACAGGCTGCCCAGAGAAGTTGTGGATGCTCACACCCAGTAAGAGCAAGGGCTGTGGCACAAGGACCTGGAGAGGGTCTCCTGTGGCACGGAGAGCCATCCCCGCAGCACTGGGGAGCCTGAGCCATGCCACACACCCAGGGCTGCTCTGGCCCCTGTGGCTTCGGAAAGTGGCTCCTGTTTTTAGCTTTATTAGGGGGATTTTGCTTATTTTATGGACTGTCAAGACTGATGTTTCTCTGACCACTTGTCAGAAGCACCACAGCAAAAGTAGTACCATTAAAAATGGATCACACGTGTGACTTGAGACTTGAAGACATTACGTGGGCTGCCTCTAAAATTCATACCTTAATATTGTGAGATGGGTTTTTAAAGGAGATTCTTTTTAAACTCCCATTTTTGTCTCTTCCTGCAGCCAGAGATGAGTGATTACAAGCACTTTTCTGGCAGGCTCTTTGTTTACACCCTCTCTCACTCATCCCTAAAAATCACCAAGTGAGTTTTCCAGTGTCCCATTAGTCACCTAAGAATACAATTCATACTGAAATTCATTATTTTCAGCATAAGGACGATCTGTGGCACATGGCAATTAAAGCTTGATTAAAAATCCTGTATTTACCAAGAAACATTTCATCCACCTAATAATATTTATTAACAATCTTTAACCACCACCCAAAAAATGTCCTTTTGTGGGTGATGGGCACGCTCAGTGTACTCAGGTCAGGTCACACACGTGCACAAAGGGAATGGCAGCGGGACAGAGTCTATGCACTCACGACCCTCCAAAGGCTCTGCATACACACCCAGCAAAAATCAGAAGCTTTGTATTCCTAAAGACGTGCTCACCCATACGTGTCATGCTTCCAGGCCCCCTGGAGAGGACCATCCATCACCTCCCTTGGTGAGTAGGCAGGGAAAGGCAGGCAGTGAGAGCTCTTCGCCCTGCACCGGTGCCCGGCTCCTGCCTTGGGCTGTGCTCACCTCGCAAGCCCTATGACTGCTTCAGCGCCTGCATTTGACTATTCTTACATTTGACTGTTTCTAAATTATTAACGTGCCGAGCACCCAGTGCTGTGGCTTTGTCTGAAGCCTTTTCCTTTGATCTCCATTGCCTTTGAAAGTCTGCCTGGATGTGCAGGGAAGCCACGCTGCTTCTCCTGCAAACTACCACCCTGCGGGATGATCTTTCTCTCACTGAAAAGGGTGCAGAAGGTCCTATATATCCTATGAAACTCAGGCCACAAACTGATGCGTTGTTTTAACGTTTGTTGTTTTGGTTTTTTTTAAGAGCCTAGCTGGCTGCCTGTGTCTCACAAGGTGTGGAGCATCTCCTGGAGTCACCAGCAGCAGGTGAGAGCATCAGCACATTCTCAGAGGCCCACAGAATCTCACAGGATGAGATCCATCTGTTACTGCAGTAGGTTTCTACCTTTCAAGGGCCATGCAAGAGCATCTTCACTGGAGACATTTCAGTGTGTTGCAAAAATGACCACACTGTGCCAGATCAGCTACTGGGTTGCCCAGAAAGCTGTCTGAGACATATCATAGAATCATAGAATGGTTCGGGTTAGAAGGGACCTTAAAGATTATCGAGTTCCAACGCCCCTGCCATGGGAAGGGACACCTCCCACTAGAGCAGGTTGCTCAAAGCCCCATCCAGCCTGGCCTTGAACACTTCCAGGGAGGGGGCATCCACAACTTCTCTGGGTAACCTGTTCCAGTGCCTCACCACCCTCACACTAAAGAATTTCTTTCTAATATCTAATCTAAATCTCCCCTCTTTCAGTTTAAAACCATTACCCCTTGTCCTGTCACTACACTTCCTGATAAAGAGTCCCTCCCCATCTCTCCTGTAGGCCCCCTTCAGGTACTAGAAGGCTGCTATAAAGTCTCTCTGGAGCCATCTCTTCTCCAGGCTGAACAACCCCAACTCTCTCAGCCTGTCTTCATAGGAGAGGTGCTCCAGCCTTCTGATCATCTTTGTGATCCTCCTCTGGACCCGTTCCAACAGGTATCCATGTCAATAGACAAGAAATGTCTCCTACCGGAGGAGTGTCAGGAAAAGGATGGGCCAGAGCAATCTCACCCCTAGTGTGTATGAACCCTCCAACCCAAAGCCATTTCAAGATATATGAGGCTGGAGTTTGAAGCCAGGCTTTGGCATGCAGGATGGACTGATCATTGCTCTCCACATTGACCTTAAATTCTGAAACGTGTCAAAGAACAAAACACAGGAGCAGGAAAGCATCAGCTATGACTCCTAGCAAATGAAATGGACCATCTGATTACCTGTTGATGAGCAATTTAATTCGAGCTCAATTATACACTCTGGAAGTCTGGCTGTCAGGGAGGTAATTACCCAAATTTCCACCCTCTGATGAAGCCCCACCTCCCCAGCACACCGGGCATACATGATGTGGGTGTGAGCTCTGGTGCCCACAAGCATCCCACCAGCTGGCAGACATCAGGGTGCAGTGGGCTGCCCCAACCAAAGGGCTGACAACTATGCAGGGGGGAAGACAGCCCTGGCTGCAAAGTGCAAGGAGGAACCATGCTGCTCATCATCTTACGCCATGGCACTTTTGAAACACCAATTAATAAGGGCTATCTTAAGAATGCTTTTAATTCAGAAAAAAAACTCGTTTTCAGCCGTGGGCTGAAGTTCAAGGATGATGCTGTTTGATTTGAGGAGAAGCCAGGAGATGGCCAGGGAACCAACACCCCTGACATTAACACGAGCTGGCTGGGCCCCCGAGCGATCACAATTATATTTACTGGAGACTTTATCTTTCATGTCCAGTTTATATTTAGGCCTGGTTGTGCAAGGCTTTCCCATGCTGCTGGGCAGGTACTCATTTCCTCTGACATTAGTGGCAGCACTCACACGAGGGAGGACTCGCTAAGGTGAGCAGAGGGTGGCTTCAGGGCTTCTGTGAGAAAAAGCAAACTTTTCAGAAAGGCAAAGGGCTTCCTCTGGACGTTTTGGCTGCAGCTCACATTTCAACAACCAAGGGTTTGGTCAGGGATTCCATTTTGGGAGGGCATCATGCAACCAAAGGGGGAGATAATTCTCTCTGTGGCAGGAAGCCTCCTTTATACTCTTAACACTTCAACACTTTCTTAAAAGTTTCTGTTATGGTCTCTGGTAACATATTTGAACTGTTGTTTCTTTGCTGTATAATTATTTGTGCCCTGATCTTGCTCTTTCAAAGCAAAAGGACTAGGCATGTTATAAACATAACTGTGGCGAGAGTAATACCAGCATGATTGCTTAAAAATCATTAGCGTTGGGGCATGCACCATGAGCCAAGCAGTCGGTATTTCTGAAGGTGAATGAGGTCTTATATTGCTTTTATCCAGGATCTACAGGAGGAAATCAAATTTATGTACTTAAAGATCACATCATAGCATGCTGTAAAGTGCAAACAATATTTGTTGTGAAATATCTGGCAGAGATTTGTGGACAAAAAGATGGATCATTAATTAGGAAAGAATATTTTTGCTGTTACAAGATCACGTACTTTGGGCGTAGAGAGAGGGCACATAGCAAAACCGGGGTCTGATCTCACTTCCACCTTGTGTCACCAGCAGCAGTATATGGTCCCAGCAGAGCAGACACCTTCTCCAGCTTCGATCCATCACCCATTCTGGAGCAGGTCTGTTCCCTCAGTGTTATCCTCATCTGTCAGCACACACATGGCTACTTGCAGCATCAACATCTGAAACCACCACTTGACAGCCAAGATTTCCCAGTCCAGCTCCTCATAAAAGCAGGTCTAGCTCTGCAGTTGCCGTTACTTAATACAAAAAGAAAGAAAGGGTGGGAAAAAGATGATTATCAGTCAGATTTATGTGTCCTAGATTTCTATGGCAACCAGACGCAGTTCAGCAATGACACCAGTACATCCAGGCACCCTCTTAATGGCATCCACCTAAAACCAGCAGCCTGCAAAGTGTGCTGGAAATCTGTCCCGTCACCCCAAGAGCAAGGCACGGGAATTAGAGGGCCAGGACAGAACCTCCCCCCGTGCAGCATTTTGGTGCCTTTACTAGAGGACAGTCAGGCATGAGTCACGATGTGCAGCGCACAGCACATGACGGCCAGGCACCACATCCCCCCATTAGGTGAATAAGCACATGTTGTCAGAAGGCTTTCAAGTGACCCAGTGAGCAGCCCCGGGGAGCGTGCACCAGCTGTGGGGTGACGTGAGGGATCCAGCAAAGAAGGGGAGGGGGCGATAGGAGGTGCAGGCTTTGCCGTATTAATGCTTTCCTGTAACCAAGCAGGTATGAAAATGTGCCTGACCTTCCCTGCCTCCCTTTCCACAGTTTTGGTCCAAGCTGTGATGGGAGAGGAGTGTGCACGGACAATCAGCCGTCAGCAAGAAGCCACGTCAGTAGGCATGGGTTTGTTGTAGCTTGAGGAAGAAGTGAAGGACAAAAAGGGTGTGTGTTTGTGAACTGGCTGGTCGTGATATGATGCCTGGAGAAGAGAAGCCTTGGGGGAGACCTTATAATGGCCTTCCAGTACCTGAAGGGGGCCTACAGGAGAGATGGGGAGGGACTCTTTATCAGGAAGTGTAATGATAGGATGAGGGGTAATGGTTTTAAATTGAAAAAGGGGCGATTTAGATTAGATCTTAGGAAGAAATTCTTTACTGTGAGGGTGGTGAGACACTGGAGAAGAGAAGTTGGGGATGCCCCATCCGTGGAAGTATTCAAGACCAGGCTGGATGGGGCTTTGGGCAACCTGGTCTAGTGGGAGGTGTCCCTGCCCATGACAGGGGAGTTGGAACTCGATGATCTTTAAGGTCCCTTCCAACCCGAACCATTCTATGATTCTATGAAATCCACCAACCACTTGTAAAGGCTCTGTCTCCCCCCAGCCAGCACAAGCCATGGCTACTCTGTTCCAGCCAGGTTTCTAGCAGTGTCAGAGCAGTGAAGGTCATGGCAATGGAGTATTTTGAAGCAAGAGGAGTGAGTAATTCAAAGGTGCTCTGCACAATGGGGATTTTAGCTCCCACAATAAGGGGTTAAACATGGGGGAAGCTCTCCAAGATACTACTGTCCTCAGCAGAACCATGTTTCCCTGGGAAGGGGGTGCATTCCATCTCCTCCACATCTGTCCTTCTTGGGATGCTGGGGGTCCCAGGACAGACTCCTCTGTGTGCCATGTACTTGTCTATGTGGCAGCCCTACCACCACCAGCTGGCCACATTGTCATACATGGGCTGAAAGCTTAGTTGGTAAAGTATGTTTGGGGCACAGATTAAAACCAAGAGGCAGCACAAGAAAGAGAGATGTTTTTTCAGGGAGGAGTTGTTGAGAAGACCGATGCAGCCCAAGATTTTGTGCCACAAGCACTAGTAGGCAGTGATGGGAATGCAAAGAGCCCAGGAGTCAGGTGGAGGTTTCCTGTATGTGCTGAGATATTTGAGGGATTGGAGCCGGTTTGGGACCCTGATTTCTGTTGGTTGGTAATGCTTTGAGAGACAGGAGGGGAAAGGAAGGCACATGACCTTCACCACCTCCCAAGCTGGCTCTTGTGGTGCTCTGTGAGCAGCAGCCTGGACTTTGGGGCAAGAGCATCTGGGTCTAACACTGCCCGTCCTGATGGCTGGACTAGTTTTTTTCCACTTAAGTCTTAGAAGATCCTCAACTTGAATGGGAACTAAACTTGTTTAATACCTCCAAGGAATATTTGTCCATATCTTTCACTGAGGCTGAATACCTCTACTAGATTATATCCCCTTCTTTCTCGTTTCTCAAATCATCCTCTTAATCTTATTCTAAGCAAATAGAGATTTTAGGCTTCTTAAGTCAAACATTTAAAGAACTCTATCAGAGATGGCATTTTCCCTCCAGACTCTGTGACTAACACTTCGTTGCTTGTTTAGAACTCTGCTAAGTGGGGGGGGGGGTTGGCCACCCGTGGGGCCCCATCAGCAAGAGCATGGTCAGCACGTACCCGTGAGGTTGCATCTGGGGTGCTGTGTCCCAGTTTTGGGCTCCCCAGTATGAGAGAGATGTGGACATACTGGAAGGAGGGTTCTGAGGTGGAGGGTCCTGATGCTGTCTACCTGGGGACCTAGTGCAGTTGTCCATTGCCTAAAGGAGACTATAGGGAAGACAAGCAGGCTCTTCCCAGAGATACACACTGAAACGACCAGGGCAATGGTCACAAGTTGCAACAAGGGAAATTCTGGTTTTGATATAAGGAAAATATTTCACCATGAGGATGGTCAAACACTGACACAGGTTGGCCAGAGAGGAGGTGGGATCTCCATCCCTGGAGAGACTCAGAACTGAAGGCCTGAGGACCTGGTCTAACTTTGGAGCTGGTCCTGCCTTGGGTTCCTTCCCACTGAAATTATTCTCTGCAATTGAATACTATTGACTCTGCAATTCTATTATTCACATATAAAATTACAAGAAAAGTAAAAAAAAGAGTAAAAGTGTTGTTTCTGTTTAAATTCTGATGGCAATAAAAAAAAAAGAAGCAGTCTTGATGACAGCTCTGAAATGATTCAGTCTGATGAGTCTGCTGCTGGTTGTGCCTGAGAATTACACAAACTGCAAAATATAGCTAAACATTATTTATTCTAGACCTAACACAAGATTTCCCCTTTTTTTTTTAATTTTTTTTCTGCTCATGAGTCTTCAAATTCACACAGGACATTTCTGCCCACCCCCCTCTCCCCCCGCCCCCGCTAGCCACATATATATCAAACATGGGTTTTGCTTTCTTCTGTAACAGCGGAGAGTTGGAGTTACCTGGTTTAAGGCTGGCAATTCTTGCTCATTATGGCAGGTTGGCCATTTTATTTGCTTCTGCCCTGGAACTGAAATAAAACCTTCTTTTCATTTTCACACTTGATCTTGGGTATTCTCAAGAACCATAGCCTTATCACTACAAACGTACTTGCAGATGAAAGGCTCGGCACCCACCCTCTGTGAGGTCTTTTTGCCAAATGAGCCAAGGGCACTGCCCCCTGCAAAGAAGCTGTTTTATTCCTGCTGCTTTGCTACAAATTCCCCTCGTGCTTTTGCATGCCCCGGGTCCTTAGGCTGCCTTTGCAGGGTGGGAACTCCACTCACAGCAGCCTTTTTACTCCTTTTCTTTCTTGAAATCTCCCAGGGATGCGACTCAGATTCAAGTCTCCCTCTCTCCCAAAATGTTATTGAACCCTAATTTCTTCTGGGGGTAGTGTTTCTGGCTACTGTCATCTCTTCGGAAACCCAAGGGTTTCTCAAGCAGAGTGTATGCCACCTCACGGCAACAAGATGCTCTCCCTCAAGGTGGGAGATACCAGCCTGAGGCTCCATCATCATGAAATTCAGCAAAATCACTCAGTTGGGCATATCTGACCCAGGTTAGACATGGGCACATACATGGGTGTATTTCTGCCAAACTGGCCAAGGAGCTGGCACAGGTGTTGCACCAGCTGCAGAGGGACAGACAGTCCCTGATGTCACCCAGAGGTCACCCATGAGCTTTCCAAAAACAGGTTCCCACCAGCAGAGCATGTTTATTCTAGATAAGCTTTCTGTATCAGGGGGTTATGGCATTTCTGCTGTGTTGGAAGAACTCCCAGAGCTCCACTCAGCCTCCTGCCAAGCGCAAACCCAGGGAGTCCTTTCTGTCCCACCAATTGGTGTTTCTCCTAACACCACATGCTCCAGAAGCCACACTGAAGATGTAGGCACAGCCATGGCGTAAATACCTGCAGCTCGCTTCTTTCTTGTGAATAAGGCAGGCCTGGGAGCAATCAGCTGTTTGAGGTGATGAGGCGCCTGAGGTGACTGAACCCCAGCACCATCTCCCAACGGATCCCACAATGTGGATCCCTACACCCTACATTGCAGACAATGAGATGGCATGATGAGCTTGGCTGCTCGACTTGACACAAAGCCTCCGGGATGGTGACCATGGCCAAATAGCCCAGAGACCACCAGAGGTAGCAGCTCAGGTATGCTCCTGTTGGCTCCTGCGGCTCCTGCGAAAGCCTTGAACAGCTCTCATGGTGGTTACCCTCTGCTGGTCTCCGCTGCCAGGAGCTTTCCCCTACTTCAAAGCAGTGCTCAGCTTCTGTAAACTCCCATGTGATTTTAGGCACCAAACCTCCTGAAGAAGAGTAGCAGAGAAAGCTAAAGAGGAGCCTGGAAGTCTCTTCTGAGTGACACCAGAGAACCGAAACAGTGGGTTTAAGGCCAGAGCATAAAAGGGGGTAACTCACAGCTGCCAGGATGAATCTCCCATGTGTTGCCTGAAACTAATCCCCTAGGTATGGCACTTCTCTGTCACAGGAAAGGAGTCACTCTTATGTGCACGACAGTCAATGGTGATGAGAGATTAGGAAGGAAGAGAGCTATCGCAGTGACAAGCCGTGTTCATATGACGTACTGCAGCACAGATTCAGATAAGGATTCTGTCTCAACAAGGAAAAATAGCATCGTGATTGTCTGGACAGGTCAGAGGATGATCATGAATTCGGAGGGGTAGTTTTAAGAGCAATTAGAGAGGTATCTCTGCAATGACCGTGCCCTGTTCCTGTGCCGTACAGGTGGTGCCTGCTCCCATAGCTAGTCACAGACATCCTCATGGAGCTCAGGGACAAAGCATTAGGAGAAGCATCACCATGGTCTGCAAGCCTCTGTCCCATACTGGGCCGGGCATTCTGCAAGGGACACTGGAGCACCAAGGGACCTGCCAAGGGGACACCTACCTGAGGAATAAATCGGGCAACAGCACATGTTGAAACGGTTGTGGCAGCTCAGGCAGAGCAGGCACCCCATGAGTCATGGTGGGGTGGGGACCAAAGGACTTCTGCTCCTCACCCAGCAGCCCTGCCTGGGCACAGGCAGGCGGGAGGTATGCAGGGTGCTGCCACCTCCAACTCTGAGGCCCTGGCAGCTCCTCCGTGACAGCATCTCATTGCAAAGGGGTCACCTCAGAGGTGACCTGATCCTAGGCTCCTGGGACTGGTGAGGGTTTGCCTCCAACCTCTGTGCTGAGAGGGATGCGCCGTGAGGAGGAGACCATTCCCACACGTTGCCTTTCTTTCTCTTTTACTATTTTTACCCCTATCTAATCAAGAACAAAGCCAGCACCAAGGGAACGCAACCCACATCTCTCTGAAGTGATGTGCCGGGGAGAAACCCAAGAGCGATCCAGGCATCGCATGGGATATATATAGACACCCAACCCCGGGAGGCTTCTCTACAGGTGGCTGGCAGCCCCTGGGACAAGGTGACCATCTCTGGTGGTTCTGCTCTCACCAGCCACAGCCTGGACTGCTGGCACTGCTGGGCTGCTGGGGCAGGGCCAGGAGAGCTGGTTGCACAAGGTATGGGATGTGCCTTTGCTCCAGGCTCAGCCGTGCTGTCATCAGGCCTTCACCCAAATCCTCTGGGATGCTGCGTTCTTTATGATCAAGAGGCCAGAGCAAGCCCTCAGCCCTGGGTCTCACCTGTGTGTTACAGGACGGCTACTGAGCCCAGATGGCCGGCTGCTCTCCAAAATCCTATTGCACAGAAAAGCCACTCAGCCCATCTGCTTGGGATGTTTAAGCATTGCCTCAGCATCTTAGGAGACTTTATTGATCATTAGGCGGGTAATGAGGAGTGAATCTGCCCACCTTTCCCCCCCACACACACGCCTGCCTTGCACACAATATGCTCAGGGAACCAACGTTATATTTCCATTTTTACCTGCTTGTCGCAGACACGTACACTGAGCGATTATGGCACACAGGAATACAGCAATAAGAAATATATATAGAAAATCTGCCATCTACTTTTTTTAACTGGAAAGATGTGTTTTAAGCTGGGTATTACGCGGCTTACTCACCACCTTATTTGAAAAGGTAAAGAGAGTGGAAGAGCCCAAATGACTCATCTCCTTGGCCAGCAGCAAGCTGTGCTGCAGCTCCTCCCTCCTTGACTCCAGCTGCCGGCTCTGGGTCCCTTCGGGCACGATGCTGCGAAGGCTCCCTCTGCCAGCGCCATTTGACCTCAGCAAAACACCAGCATGTCAGGAAAAATTTTAAGTGCTACCAGAGATGGAGCACACATGAGAGGGTGCATTTGTGTGCACACAGGCACATGTGTACAATGACCAGGGACTTGTTTCTGCGGCAAAATAGGCAACGACCTGGGTATCCAGCTCCAGTCCAGAGACCAGCTTCCCGAGCACGTGGCTTTCACAGAATCAGTCTCTCCCCACTCAGCAAAAGTCAGAGGCTGGGAAGAAGGCAAACATCTATTTGCAGGGACACACCTGCCCTTGTCCCCGTACCCAAAAATTATGCTGGGGCGAGGAGCTTGCTCAGGCTCATGTGGGAGCAGGCAGCAGGAAAAATTCAGATTTACAGAGTCCAAGTGATGGTCTTTGCACTAGGAAGGGTTTAAGCTGAAGTCTTCCTTCCCCAGCTCTCATGCACAGATCAAAGGGCAGGATACCATGCAGGCTTTTTTGGATCAAAGATGCTTTTAAAGGGAGAGAAGCATCTCTTTCTAACCCCTTCCCTCCCTGCTCCAAGATGAAGGATCACACCGGGCTGGGAAGGCAGCATCCCCCGGAGGGAGTTTTCACCACATGACATGTGATTGTGGGCATGGGAGGAACAAGTGATAGCATCAGCTGAGATAAGAGGAGAGAAGCCGTTATCCCGGCAGCCTGGAGGTCAGAAGAAGAGGCGGCTGAGCAAACCCCAGCTCCAAGGGCTCAAAGCAGAACAGCCATGGATTATTTTGTAATAAACACACATGCACCACTCCCAGTGCTGAATGGCTTTCGAACACCCTTTCCGGAGCAGTGCCGGGGTGGCTCTGGTCCTTCATGGAAATGGGGGCTGTCCTGGGGCTGCTCCGTGTGCATCTGCAGCTCACACACATACTACAAATCCCTCGTGGAGACAAGCATGGACCAAGCCCCCATGGCATGCAGAATGGCCTTCTCTAATAAATAAACCAGCACAGTCTCCTGCAAGAAGAGTCACTTTATCTCTGCCTCATCCCAAATTAGCAGGAGTCAATAGGACCCACGGCAGCTGGGGTTTAGCATCCTGAAAAGGCTCTGCGCTCGGATCACTGGGCTGGGAGCAGTGGTAGGAGTTGCTGCCATGCAGCTGAGAGGGTTGCAGAAAGGAAGGTGAATTTAGGTCCGCCCCAAGTACTTCTCTCTGCCTGGCAGTTGTGCCCACAGAGAGAAATGAGACATTATCACCAGAGAGACGACTGCCCACTTTAAGCATAAACTGTGCCCAGCTCATCCTTTCTGGGTCGTTCCAGATTTTGCCTGAGGAACCTGTCAGAGAAAAAAATAAATAGATTTTGCTGTCAAATGCACCGGCTGAGGCCATTTTTCCCCACCTGATTTGGCTGCACAGTCCTGGATGCAAAACCAGGTGGGATGAGCTCTCTGCCCATGCCCTCGGTGGCCACCGCTGCCAGGTCCCCCTGGCCTGGTGACCCCCTGCTCCGGCAGATGCACCCCAGCATCACGGCACCCCGGCACCGCACTCTGCACTCCCAGCCTGTTTTCCTGCGGGCGTGCACACGTGTGAGCATCTGTTCCTGCCACTCTGCTCCTCTCCGGAATAATTTTTGACCTACCTGACCAACTCCATCCAAATGTGGCAGCAGGGCAAAGGCAACTCAGCTGTCTAGGTTTGTGTAAATTGAGGAAAAACAGGCCCCCAGATAAGGCAAGATGCCCTCTGCACTGGAGAAAGCTGCACGAAAAGCTGGTGTCAATGGGACATCAGGAAACCCGGGTGAACATGATCCCTTACATGGGCATAATATGATGGGGGAAGCTGTGTGATGGCCCAAACATTCACGGGAAAGGCCTGGTTTCCCCCAGTAAATGTGCTGAGAACTGCAAATCCCTATGTGTGCCATGCTCCCAGCCTGTTTCAAGGCCAGGAATTAAGCCAGCTTTGCAGCAAAGCCATGAGGACACCGGGGAGCTGCCAGCCCAGCTGATGATTTAATAAACCAGTAACACCACAAGAAGGGCCGGGTCTGAGCTGGGGCAGTCTGGCTGCTCTCGCAGCATCCCCCCAGCTTCGTGATAACCCTGGACCACCATAGCCCACAGGCAGCCATATGCCTGGACTGCAGCAGCAGACGGAGCATCTGCCACCGCGCTGGCTGGCTTGTTGAGGGCTGGGGGGCACGGGTCCAACGGGAGCAGTTTTATTTCCCAGTCTGGAGAGGTTTTTCTCCATTTGGAGGAGGACTATCAGCCTTTTCTGACCTTCTTCCAAGGGACAGATGTTTTTGCTCTATCGCTCATTCACTGCTAAGGCTTCGGGCAACAGCTACCGCTATTTCTTTTAGGTTTTGGATTCAGTTCCACGGTAGCGGTCCCTGGCTGAGTTAGCCTATTTAATTAGTTATTAAAATGGAAGCGCTTTTTTTCATCACATCTCCTACCATTCTGGAACAGGTCCACTAATAGTAGACACAACTCAGACAAGAATCTATTACTCTGCCTTGAATAGACGGAATAGTTTTGGCAAGTCAATCTTTCTCCCTTGGATTTGCCAGGCATCTGACTCCCGCTCGCGTTCGCTTTCAGGAGGGCACGGCTGCCAAAGGCAGAGCAGCTGGGCTGGGTACAGCCCTCCATCACCCCGAGGGCAGCTTTCCCACCCAGCGTTACAAGCCGATATAGGGCTGCTCCATCCCTTTGGGGTGATGGTGAGCTCTGAAAACCTGATTAAAGTGCCGGAGGTATCTCGTGGCAGGATTTCCTGTTTATGCTGCCCTCCACCTCGCTATTAGCATCACACCTCTGCTAAACAGGCATCCTCGCACTGCAGCTCAGTGGAAGCGGGGCGGGAGGGGGTGGTTTGGGCAGGTGAGTCAGAAAAGTGCTGGGAGCAATGGCTCCAGGCTGGATGGGGAAAGAGGAGGAGCTGCGTGGGAGAGGCCCCACCATACGGGGACAGCCCCCAGCATGCCTCCTCTTCCCCCACTAAACCCACCATTCACTTTCCAGGAACATCCCAGGTGGGGGTGGAAGCCCACCATGCATTAATGGAGGGTTTGTTTTGGCATAGGGTGCCTGGGAGGCAGGCGTCAGCCAGGCAGAGTGGAGGAGACCATGTCTGAGCTTCAACTCTGCCGTCAGATCTATCAGCTTGCCCTGCTTGCTAAGAATAATTTTGATTCTTGTTATCTTAACACAGCAATGCCAGGAGCTCAGACAAACACTGAAGGGTCCCAGGTTGCTTTCCTTGGCTGCTTTTTGTTCTTTCATGTGTTTTACCTTTCCAGCCTGCTCATCCCCCCAGGAGGAAAGTGCTGTGGGCTCTGTCCCATGTGCGCAGCCTCAGTGGGGCTAGGTCACCCTGGTCCCACCACACACCACTGCTGTGTCCCACAGCAAATTAAACAGTGACTTATGAGTCGGCTGGGCACCAAGGAACCAGCTCCAGGTGTCCAACCAAAATAAATCAGCATTTCAGTGGGGGATGCCTTTCTGGTTCCCTTGGGAAGGGACTGAATGGCTGCAGAGGTGGGAGAGAGGCAGCAGAGACCCGTGGCCGTGTTGTATGGGGCACCAGGCTCTGGTCTCCCTGCTCCCTGCAAGCCCAGAGCTGCCTCACAGCTCCCTGCTACAGAGGGCTCTGCTGAACCCAGTGACCAGCCATGGTGCCCCTGGTCCCTGCACCACATGGGTGGCCTCAGCTCATCCACAGTGCTGATCCCTGCTGTAGGGAGCTGTATGGAAAGTTGCTTAGTGGAAGCGATGCTTGGGAGTCTCTGAAGCTGGACCCTGGCACCGGTACTGGCCAGCCTCACCTGGTGGGACAGCAGCAGCAGGGCGAGCAGCAGCAGTGACAGCTTTTTTGCTTTGGGGTTTCTTTTTGCTCTTTGCTTTGGGGTTTCTGTGTTGCTCTGCCTCTGGGCTTGCCACCACACTGTTTTTAACAGATTGTATCCGTCTCCTTAAACTGAAGCCCTGGGAAGATGAAGCGGGCTACCCTTGGCCTGCTTCACCACTTAGGAAGAGGAGCCATGTCCACCATGAGTGGTGGACCACCAAGTCACCACACTCCAGGCATGGTAGTGCACCTGTGGGGCCACCAAGGTTTTCCACCACAGCAGTAAAAGCTATTTTTAAGCTTTGAATTTCAAGAAATTAAGTGTGTAGGGGGAAGATAGCAAGTCTCCGTGTTACACCCCTGCCATGGCTGTTGCTGCATGGCAAAGGGCTGCCACAGAAGGGAACCACAGCCTTACTCTTCCTCACACCTCTGCCCTCACACACAGGTACAGGGTACCCTGCCATGGCTGGGGGTATACTGTCAGCTGGGCCACCTTGCACACTCATGGCATGCTTGCCATGGGCAAGCCTGCCCCAGGGCAGGGCTGTCAGTGACCTGGGATCACGCAGTGTCTCTCTGCCATGTGGCCTCACGGACTAGCCAAAGCAAAGATCACAGGAGATAAATTTATAAAACATTACAGCTGCTGATGTGTCTGGCACAGGACATTCAGAGCTGCTCATAACACCTGAACGCATTTTTTTGTACACCTCAGGCTAGGTGAGGTGGATTCCTACAGCTCCCCGGTTAGCTGTGTTGGCAGCCCTTGAACCCTGGGTTGGAGGTCAGTCACCCCAATACCTCTGTCATTCTGACATGGGCAATTACTATCATGGCTGGACTCAGTCCAGCCCCGGTGATATCTCAATGTTTGCAAACAAAGAAGAGCTGCCAGTTTACTCATTCATCCAAAAGTTGAATTTGTGGAGAGGCTCCACAGTCCACTGCTGTTAATGCCAGGTCAGTGTGGTGCAGGGTCACTCGGAGGGACACGCTGTCATCAGAGCAGGCGAGGATGCCTGTCCGTCACCACCTGCACCGCACAGAGCCCCATCAGTGAGTTTATCCTAAATATTTTGTATTACGGTGGCCACAGCATTTGACTCGTCCTGAAGATCCCTCACACTGGATTAGGTATTGCTGCACTGAAGCTTTGAATATTTATATGATTATTTGAATATTTGATATTGGTATATTAAGGAGGTGTTTATCCCTTAGTTAAGCACTGAAGAAGTTGCTAAGGGTACTGCTTACTGTCAGGTCAGGGGATGACTGTGCCCAGCCTCCCTCCCTGCAGGACATCAATGTTGCCAAAAAGGTGTTGCAGGAATATCAAAAACTGCTCCCTGCATAAGCTGAGAATCAATAATGCTTGGAGAAAGGAAGGAGAGGGGATTTTTCTCCTAAGAAAAGGGGGAGTGTAGGGTGTTGTTTCTAGATGCAGCGTGAAGCTCCAAGCAGCCTTTCATCTGTGACTGCAGAGCCAGATCCACAAAAGAAGTTGGCTGGACCACCAGAAGATGGTCAGCTGGAGCACCTCGAGTGACAGGGTCTTCTTGGGTCTCATCCAGGGTAGGCAGATATCAACATGATTTTCTTTAAATTCTACTCACCTGTCCTCACTACAAAGTAATTTCGCATTTATCCTATATATATATATTTATACCCACACAGTACCTGTCTCTACCCCGGCTCGTATGAGGGTCCCCACCCAGGCACCCACTAACAGTGCGGCCTAAGGCTCTGTTAGGCAAGGTCTGCTGTCCTTCAGCAGGAGTTTACCCATTAGCTTTCAAAAAGCTACACCCCGATGACCTGTCTGTGGCTTTTATATCACTACAAGAAAGCGCAGAAGGACTCCTGTCACCAGGCTGAAAGATGTCGTTACACAGCGGATAATTCTCCTGCTAAATTGATTTTTTGCTGAGGTGTACCAAGAAATCACCACCATGGAAGAGCTGGAGATGGGCAAGATGCCACAATGTTTCTCCTTTGCTTTGGGAGGACTGATAAAGGTCAACATCATTGCTTGGATGGTGATGCTCACCTGTAGTCTTTCCCCCACAGCAGCCATGCTTTTGAAGAACATTTTGAAGGGCTGGGTCTCCCTACAAGTGCGGCTTGTTTGCAGTTTTTGCAGTTTAAGACCTGAGGGAAAGCTGGATTTAGACGGTGCTGTGCAAACAGAAAGTAAAAAGTAATCAAAGTACGCAGAAAAACTGATAAGTCAGCATTTTAAACCACTAGTTTCATCCTTCAGAACATGTTTCTACCAGCAAGGCATGATACAACAAATAGCTGGTCTGAGGTACACAAATGCAATCTATTATCTCTCTTGCTTAGCTGTACTTCAGCAGCATCCAAGTAAAGTTGCTTGTGCAGCGTTCGTTTAACCTATGCATTAGGAAAATTAATTACATGGTCACATACTAGAGATCAGCTGGGACCCTTGCTCCCACCCATGACAGGAGAGACCATGCTCAGGGAATATGTCGGGGTTGCACACAGGAAAGGCTCCTGCCTGGAGGATCCCTGCCTGTGTGATGCCATTGGGAAGGAAAGGAGGGGATTGAAAGGGGAAGAGGGACTTGTTAAAGTGACCGGTTAAAGGAGCTGATGGCCTGCCAAAGAACAGAGCTCTGCCCCTGTTGAAGTTGCAAAGTTTCGAAGCGATGCCACCAGCCCATCAACCCAAAGGTGACTTGACCTCCCTGTTTCCCAGACACCCAGTGAGTAGTGAGTGGGATACATGATTCTGAGGAGGGCTAGGCACATAGAGCTGCACTAAAACGTGCTCTGCACACCGAAAAAGTCATGTCCTGTGTGTCCCAGATAAGTCGGGCAGACTGACCCCGACTCCCTCTCTCTGCAAAACCGAGAGGGGCAGCTTGCCTGTGCCTGCAAGGGGACAGAGGAGACAGCATCATTTGTGGCTGCAGATTGCTCCCACGATGACAGCACTGCAGAAGCACCTGGGAGGAAATTAATCATTATAAAGCCTGTGCAGGGGTTACCTGGGTGCACACAACCAAGCCACGCACTGGAAGTGGTTGGTAAAGGCAGAAAGGGGGCAAGCGAAAGAGCTGAAGGTCCCAGACACAGACCTATGGCTGGTGCAGGAGAGGACACAGGGTTGGGGTTGAGACCTGGGGTGACTGTCACCACCAGTCGTGCTTGGCAGCGCCACACTGGGAAGCTTCTTTCTCCTCTCCTGCTACCTTCCTCCTCCAGAAAACCCTCGCCTCTGCTGTGAACAAACTGGTGTGTCACGGGGCAATTACAGACTGTCAGCCCATGTCAACCTGAGGTGGGTGGGAATTAAGGCTCCCCTGACATCTAGCATTTTTCTCATTTTTGACAGTCTGACTAGTTTCAGACTAATTTGGTGTCTTCTTGTGTTCTGTTGTTTGGGTTTGGTTTTTATCATTATTACTATAATTACATTTATGCATGTTTCTGTTTGATTAAACGTCAAATAGTAGATACCCACATGTGGTAGTCACAACAAGAAGAAATCCAGGGATTATGCTCTCCTGTCTCTAACTGGCCCTAGAGCAAACAGCACCAGACTCAGGACCTTCACCTTAGACGAACGCATGAAATCTGGAAACGAAAAACAGAGAATTGCCTCTGGGCAAAGCCAGAAAAAACAGTTTGCTCCCTGGCTCTGCTGTCCTTTGGGTCCCTACAGCAATCAGGCATCTTCCTCTCTCTGATCACCTGCTGTTTGTTGCTTAACAGTTGTGTTAACATATGAGGCATGAATATTGTCTAGAATATTTATTTATGCAACCTCTTAGGCATTTTAGGATGCTTAAAATTATCTTCAGATGCAGTAAGATATGTGAGCACTACCATCAGCAATGTTCACTAAGGCACCTACAGCATCACTTGACTATGGCCAGATTTCTCTTTTTGGGTAGGTTATAATTCTTCGTCCTGGGTAACAGATCCAGTGCGGCACCTCGATTCAGGAAGTTATTTATACCTGTCTGTTGTGCTGCAACAACTCACTGCGGTCACGGTCACCAGATGAGTTTAAATGGAGATATTTTCTGGTGCAAGCAGGCAAGCCAAGGCACATGTAGATTAGTGTCACTGGGTTTAAGCTGGTGGCGGTGGCACGGCTTTTGGTGGTGAGTGCCCACACCCGGGTTATCAAGTGGCAGCAGGGAGAAGAGGAGGAAAGGCACAAGGGTGGAAACACCAAAGCCCCCTCCATGCTCCAAACAGGCCATGCGAAAGCCCCTGGTCCCGGGGAGAGTGCCCACCCATCCCTGCAGTCTCCTGCATGTCAGAGGGTGCTGCGAGCTGAGTCATGTGAGCCAGGGAGCAGGGGTAACAAGGGAGGCCACAATGGAAGGAAGTAATTAAAGACAGAGGAGGTTCCGGGGGGGAGGAGGTCGTTCTGCAGAGGAGTGAGCGTGGGAGACATTGCACGCCCATGAGCTGTCTCAGCCTCGGGAGCTGGGGCCCTTACCACCACCTCATTTTTTGGTTGGTTCACGTTTCTCCAAGCCACTGGGACAGCAGAACCAGACCTGAAGACCTCATCTCACCTCTTTAAGCACCCACAAGTTGGGTGTCCCACACAGGGCACCCCAGACCAGAGCAGGGGGTGGCTGTCACAATCAGGAGGCACCGCAAGAGAAGGAAGGTTTGGGAGGACCTGGCTGCTTGTGAAAAGATGGGGCAGGTTGAGGTCTGGCTGATAAGGGCAAACTGGCTTTGCCAGATGGGGACAGCTCTGGCTTGGCACAATTTCAGCTCTTCTAGAGCCAGTCCCTGGAGGAGCAATGTCTTGTTCTGCTCTGTGACCAAAGATGTGACTTCCTTGCTCCCCCAAAGCAGAGGCTTCACAAGGGGAGGGTCTCCAGACTTGGAATCCACTGGAAGTATTTTGGTCAGTCAAACAGGGGACACAGTTCGCTCTCGTCCTAGGGTAGATTTCTCCCCTGGTCACTGCTGCAGCACATCCCGTGGCTGTTATGTCTCCCAGGACCGTCAGGCATTTCCTCAGGGTTTGACCCAGCCAAGCACTTAACACACATGCTAAATCTGAAGCACAGATTGAGGCTTACTCAAACCCTGAAGTGCCTGGATCAGGGCCTGTTTGCATACAGCAAGCGCAGCCTTCTTCCGTGGCTGTCACAGGAAGGGCATCATTTGGCATTGCCTATTATTTGAACATCAATTTGGAGCACAGCAGGAAGAGCCAAAGAGGTGCATCTCGCGCCAGCTGCTCCGAGGAGGAATTTGAACCAAAGATACACATTTTGGACCAATTTGATGGCTCAGGGGCGATGTGAAGCTGCTTCGCTCCGTGTTGCAGTGTGCGGCCGCCGCTCAGAGGGCTCGGAGAGGACCACTCGTGACCATCTGTGCACATGCGCAGGCAGCAAATACAGGAACTTGCCTACAATAAAATATGCAGAGACATTAAACGCAGGAGCTTTTCATCACCCTGGTTGGACCAGTCGCAGCCTGACTAACAGGATGCCAAGCCTATATTTACTGCAATTTATATAAATCAAGAGAGATCCCATGAAAGACAACCGGCCAACCTAATTGCTCTAGGGACAAATTCCTTCTGACACATACATCTGATAACATCAATTACCTCCCAAACAGACTGATTCAAACACCGTGGGTGTTTTCAGAAGTGATAAACATTGTGGAAGGAGGCTGGGGCTGAGGCTGAAAACACACTGGCAAGGGCATGGGCCTGTAAGGGACAACATCCATCAGAGACCATACACTCATGGGCAACAGAGACCCCAGAATGACCCGTTCACACCTTCCCACACACCACAAGCCAAAAAAAGCTTCCAGTATCTTATAACAGACCTCTAGTAAAATGCAAATGCAAAGCTAGACTGTGCTAAAGCACACTGCCGTGTCAAAACCTGAAATAGCAGGGAATACGTTGAATAAAAATGCTTAATGCTGCGTGGAGCACTCTCCTTGACAGCCCTCTTCAAGAAATCCATCCTGCTCCCCATCTGGGTGCTCGGTGCTCAGGTGACGGCAGGCTCCCTCCAGTCAGCAGGTCAGCAGGAGGCCACGCAGTGCCGGAGGAGAAGCGGATGACACTACACCTATTACTATTCATGACTGATTACAGAGCAAACCTCCCTGCTGCTGCACAGCCAGACCAATCCCTCTGCACTCCTACATGCCCCCCGGGAGCAGTGGCTACATGGGAGGAGCTCTGCAAGCTGCAGGAGAAGCTGGTCCAGGCAAGGTCAGCCAACTAGAGCAGCACATCTTAGCACCTGGTGCTCTGAGGAGACTTTTTGCTCTTGCTGCTCAAGCCCGTCTCACTGGTGGTGCTCAGTGGGGCTGAGCTTTCATGGCTGTGGAACTCCGTCTGATGGCAGCCACTTCAACCTCCTCCCTGCACCAGGGAGACCATCCCCATCCCTGTGGGCACGGGGTGGTTTGTGCCAAACCCTCAGGGAGGTGGCCTGGCCTTTCAGAGCTGGCCCAGACTTGGAGCGGGGGGTCTGCACTGTGCCCCCGTGGCCATTAGGTGTAATTATTCTTTTTCTGTGGTTTTCCAGTTCAAAGGGTCTGAAATAATAGGAGGGCTGGTCATAGCCTGCCAGAGAGGTGCCTTCTTATAGCAATAGGTGCCAAGGTTGTGTTTTGCATGCCTTGGGGTGCAGCAAAAGGGCTTTGGGGACATCCGAGGGTAGAAAAGTTGTAGGAATATGGCATTGGAGGACCATCAGGCTTAATATGGCATAGCTAAGTGCAGGCTGTTTGAAGCAGGGTCAGAAGGCAAATTTCCCATCAGCTGGGTGAAACTGAGGTCACTGGGATATTAGTCCTCGTTTAGGGTTCAGAGTAACTTTCCAGTCTTCCAGGGCAGACTTTGGCCTCTTCAGGAGCATGGTTTGAAAGCGTCCCTTGGGAGACAGTCCTGAAGGGCAAAGGTGCCCAGGAAGGCTGGTCGCACTTCAAGGAGGCACTCTTAAAAGCGCAGGAAAGAGCCATACCCAAGTCCCAAAAATCAAGCAGGAAGGGAAGAAGACCAGCCTGGCTAAATAGAGAGCTTTGGCTGGAGCTCAGGAACAAAAAGAAGGTTTATGATCTTTGGAAAAAGGGCCTGGTAGGCAAGGAGAAATACCAGGAAGCAGTGAAGATATGCAGGGAGAAAATTAGAAGGGCCAAGGCTCAAGCTGAACTCATCTTGGCCACTACAGTTAAGAACAACAAAAAGGGTTTTTTCCAGTATGTAAACAGAAAAAGGAAGATTAAGGATAATGTGGGCCCACTGAGGAATGAGATGGGCACCCTAGTGGTGGAAGATACGGAGAAGGCAGAGTTGCTGAATGCCTTCTTTTCTTCAGTCTTCACTGCTAAGGCTGCCCCTCATGAACCTCTGGCCTTGGAGGCCAGGGGGAGGGTATGGAGAGAGGAAGTTTTTTCTTCAGTAGAAGAGGACCAGGTTCGGGACCACTTGGCCAAACTGGACATTCATAAGTCCATGGGCCCGGATGGGATACACCCACGAGTGCTGAGAGAGCTAGCAGAAGTTATCGCTGGGCCACTCTCTATCATATTTGAAAAGTCATGGAGAACAGGAGAAGTGCCAGAAGACTGGAGGAAGGCCAACATCACACCAGTCTTCAAAAAGGGCAAGAAGGAGGACCCTGGGAACTACAGACCAGTTAGTCTCACCTCCGTCCCTGGGAAGGTAATGGAGAGACTCATTCTAGATGTCATCTCCAAACAAGTTGAAGAGCAGGGGGTTATTGGAAGTGGGCAACATGGGTTTACCAAGGGTAAATCATGTTTGACCAATCTGATAGCTTTCTATGATGCCATAACTGGTTGGCTGGATGAGGGGAGGGCAGCAGATGTCATCTACCTTGACTTCAGCAAGGCTTTTGACACTGTCTCCCATAACATCCTCATTGGAAAACTAAGGAAGTGTGGGCTGGATGAGGGGACAGTGAGGTGGATTGAGAACTGGCTGTGTGACAGGACCCAAAGGGTAATGGTTAATGGAACAGGTTCAAGCTGGAGGCCTGTAACCAGTGGTGTCCCCCAGGGGTCAATACTTGGTCCAGTCCTGTTCAACATATTCATCAGTGACCTGGACGAGGGGACAGAGTGTATCCTCAGCAAGTTTGCTGATGATACCAAGTTGGGTGGGGTGGCTGACACCCCGGAGGGCCGTGCTGCCATCCAGAGAGACCTGGACAGGCTGGAGAGCTGGGCAAGGAAGAACCTCATGAGGTTCAACAGGGAAAAGTGTAAGGTGCTACACCTGGGCAAGAAGAATGTCAGGCACCAATACAGGTTAGGCGTGGACCTGCTGGAGCCAAGCTCCAAAGAGAAAGATCTGGGAGTCCTGGTAGACAGCAAAATGACAATGAGCAAGCAGTGTGCTCTTGTGGCCAGGAAGGCCAACGGAATCCTGGGCTGCATAGGGAAGAGTGTGGCTAGTAGGTCGAGGGAAGTCATTCTCCCCCTCTACTCTGCACTGGTGAGGCCACAACTGGAGTATTGCATCCAGTTCTGGGCTCCCCAATTCAAGAGGGATAGGGAACTACTGGAAAGAGTCCAGCGAAGGGCAACAAAGATGATTAAGGGATTGGAGCATCTCCCTTATGAAGAAAGGCTGAGAGAGCTGAGACTCTTTAGTCTGGAGAAGAGAAGGCTGAGGGGAGACCTTATTAATGCCTATAAGTATCTCAAGGGTGGGCTGAAGGAGGAGGGAGCCAGACTCTTTTCAGTGGTTCCCAGTGACAGGACGAGGGGCAACGGGCACAAGTTGGAACATAGGAGGTTCCACTCGAATATGAGAAAGAATTTCTTCACGGTGAGGGTGACAGAGCCGTGGAACAGGCTGCCCAGGGAGGTTGTGGAGTCCCCTTCTTTGGAGATTTTCAAGACCCGCCTGGATGCAGTCCTGAGTAGCATTCTCTAAGCAATCCTGCTTCAGCAGGGGAGTTGGACTAGATGATCTATATGGTCCCTTCCAACTCTAAAAAAAAATTCAGTGAAATTCAGTGAAATTCAGTCTCTGTGGACCTTTGCAGCAGCTGTCCCATCCCAGTGAGCATCTCACTCCCAGGAGGAAAACGGAGGTGTGAAAGGTGAGGAGGAAGAGCTGGGCAGGACTTCAGAGAAGTTAATTGCAAAGTAAGAAAGAATGAGGCAGGACGAAAATGAGAAGTTAATAAAGTCACTGGAAAGAAGCGACTGCAGGAGTCAAAGAAATCTTGGAAATCTTGGAAAGAAAGAGAGTTGTTCTTATAACAAAAAGGAAGCCCAAGACCTACAAAAGCTCTTTGGTGTTTGTGAGAAATCGATGACAAAGCGAATACATCACCGCCCCTACTCCTGCGCTCAGAAATGCTGCAGAAACTGCCTCACAGTGAGGAATAGCTGCAACTGAGGATGGGCAGACTTGAGCTGGGAAGGACCTGTGGTCTCCAGTTTTTCCTAGGAGCTGAAGATCCTAAGGCCAGCCCCAGGTGAAACACAGGAACAGAGGGAGAGGCATATGAAGTTAATTGGTCCTGATTCGAAAGAACTAAAAATAAATCCTGAGGGAAGACCTCAGCAAGCGGCATGTCTCCAGGGGAGGCTGACTCAGGCAGAAGCTGCATGATGCAGACAAACGGGGAGGCACGATCGTCCTGAGCAGAAATCTCGTTACAGATACTTAGCTATTCCTGCTAACTTGCCTACTATTTACTGCCCCAAGGGCTTAAGCAAAGAACATTAAGAATGAAATTAACAAAGTAAAAATGTAGGCTGAATGTCTGAAAAAATCTCCCTGACACAGCAGGATGAGCCGAGCGTGTCCACAGAGATCTTGTGCCAGCACCATCAGTCAGCGGAGACGGAGCAGGAGCAGGCACAGTCCTGCAGCAGCAGCTCCTCCATCCCCAGCTGAAACGGGGGGATGCTTCCCTCCCTGTTGAGCACCTCCACACTCCTGGTCCCCAGTGGATGGGCAAGCGGGGATGCACAGCCCTTCCAGAGCATCCTGTGGGCAAGGATGCTCCCACCAGCTGGATTTCCCCCCAGTCTGGACCAGTTCACCACTTGCCACTCATCCTTGCTAGGGGTGGGGAGCACCCCACACACCTCGGGGTGGGGTTTCCATGGGAAGGGGGGAACACCTCTCTGCTCTGCATCTCACTGCTTGGCAGAGGATGAGTGACAGATCACAAGTCCCTGAGCGAAGGGGTGAGCCTGGAGCACTTCTATTTACTGCTGTATCCCTTCAGCTGCTCCCACAGCTCCCCAAAGCGTTGAGGCTCATGCAGGAGCAGTGAAACTTGAGCATGTTCTTGCCCAGCCAGCAGTTTACCATCGCTCATGCAAGTTTTCTTCTGACTCCCTTCAAAAACAAACTAATTAGAAAATGAAAGAACACTGGGGACCAAGCCCCACTGATGGACAGCAAAGCCCTCCCCACTCTCCTGTCGCCAGCACCGATACCTGCACCGAGCACAAGAAACCCTGGTCGCTGGCGCCCAGGCTGGCGGCGCAATTAGAGGCTGTCATGAGCTATCTGTCCTGTAATTTGCTACATTGGCACAGGCATCTGTGTTGGTAATTACGCACGTAGTGGGATCCACAGCATTACGCTTAGCCGCTAGCAGGAGAAAAGAGCCAAAAGAGCGAGACTTTGCAAGAGCACGGCTGAGTGAGAAATTTGGCACGCCTAGAAAACTTCACACAACGTGTATCGGTGCCTCCCTATGGAGGGCTGGTGGGAAATGCCTATAAATATCCACAAGAGTTGGATAACAAATGCACAAATAATAGCATCTTTGTTCATGTTTTCCATCACTTCTGCTATTGCAGTGTTGCCGTCCAGGCAGAAACGGTGTCAGAGAGTTATGGTTATCTCTGGGATGGGAAGTGCAGCCAGGAGGAGGACTTTTCCGAAATCCACTCTAACAGAGCAGCAGCCGCTGCCAGGTTTAGGTGGACATACAGTCCCACGCAGTGTTAATTTCTGGATAACTCTAGGCCAAAGAAAGCTGAATCTCTGTGAGGTCTGAAAAGGGGAGCAAATATCCAGCTCTCATGGGGACAGGCCTGTGTTGAAGCTTTTAAGCAAATGCTCAGCTTCAGTCATGGGCTCAGGTTCCAGCAACAGCAAAAACATGGGACCTGTGGTTCACAATCACGGCAAGATGCCTTGCAGGCTGCCACCAGCCCCAGAGGCTATCAGCAATGGATGGAGGTTCAACAGGCAGGAGATAGCAGTAATTTTTTTCTTTTCAAAAGCATTTTATCCTGAAGATGTGTTTTCAGCAGTAAAGGATGTTGATAGATAGAATCATAGAATCATAGAATGGTTAGAGTTGGAAGGGACCTTAAAGATCATCGAGTTCCAACCCCTCTGCCATGGGCAGGGACACCTCCACTAGAGCAGGTTGCTCAAAGCCCCATCCAGCCTGGCCTTAAACACTTCCAGGGATGGGGCATCCATAACTTCTCTGGGCAACCTGTTCCAGGGCCTCACCACCCTCACAGTAAAGAATTTCTTTCTAATATCTAATCTAAATGTCCCCTCTTCCAATTTAAAACCATTACCCCTTGTCCTGTCATTACACTTCCTGACAAAGAGTCCCTCTCCGGCTTTCCTGTAGGCTCCCTTCAGATATTGGAAGGCTGCTATGAGGTCTCCCCGGAGCCTTCTCTTCTCTATGTCTCTTCTTACCAGGGATCTTCTATAGCTGCTCCCTCTAGTACACAACAAGGGAAAAATGGTTGCAAAGCAAAGGCCATGGAGATCCTGGTTCTGCAGCATCTCACAAACTTGCCAGACTGGGACACCCTGGTCTCAAAGCCCAGCAACTGAAGTGGGGGACGTTATTCTCTTCCAGGCTCTGTGCTCGTTTGCTGTATGATCTTAGGCGAAACATTAATCCCATCTATGTCTTTTTGCCATTGTAGACCCAAAATAACACTTAAATTCTCCAGAAAAAAGACCATCCCTTAACAGCGTCCTGCTAACACAATGTAGTACAGTGATTTACAGAAGGGTGAGAACCTCATTTTTATCTCCTACTTGAATTGTTAAAATAATTAATTACTTCTGGGCACTTTTAATTAAAACACTGCTGTATTGGTAGTTATGTTTAAAACACTTAACATTGAACCACTCCGTCTACAATTTCCTGAAAGCAGCAACCACTGCCGCCTTTCATATTCCAATCCCAAACTGTCCTGGAAGTGGTTTTTTTCATTTGTACACTTCAGTGGCCACTGGTAATTCTGCAGCTCAAATCAACATAATGCTTTTTCCGTCCCCTGAAATGGCACCAAGGTATCTGTGAGAATTGCAGCCGTCCAACCAAAGTATCATCAATCACATTAAATTAGAAAGCATAAGGGGGGCAATTCAGTTTTGAAACATCATTTTTTTTCCAAGTTGAGCAAGATAAATAAAGTTCCTATTCTTCCCTGATAGCACTCTCAGACTCCACCCCCAGTTCCCTCCATTCCTGCTGCTGATGTTTTGCAGGCACCTCCAGGTGTGGGGACTTTCCTGGGACAGCCCATAGGCACCGATGGCAGGGGCTGCCTCTTTCTGTGCCTGGCCTTCCTGGTTTGACTCATCGTTTTATGGCAAGCAAAAACCGCATTTCCAGAGCTCTCCCTGCATAACCATCAGCTAGCTGGCGTTGTGCACAGCTGGAGATCATACCCGCCTGGCCATTAGAAAGCCTGGTATCTCATTCCAGCCGCTCTCTGACATTTGCATGGAAAGAGGCTTTACAGAAAACCTGGGGTAACGCTGCATCCTTGTGTCAGGTGAAGCTAAATAGCGATGCAACTTCAAAACTCAGCTTATAGTCACAGCTGGCCCCTCTGTTCCCCATCTCTGTTCACACCTTGGCATGGATGGACAGAGTATATCTCTCACAGCATCTTTGAGAGATCCCTTAAGAAGATCTAGCAGTCTTCAGGAAGCCAGGAAGAAACAGACGGAGCTGGGATTTCGTCATCCTGCTTCTTGGTCATAGGGAATAAGTAAACCCAGGTTCTGGTGAGCCACTGCCACCACCCAAGCAATGTATGTGAGCTATCAGGCCAGCTCTACCGACTCAGCCAGCTGTTTTGAATGCAGACCACAGAAGTCAACAGGCTTGTCATCTGTGTGGTGACACCGGGGCTGGATGCTCTGCTGACCACATGCCTGTAGCTGACGTTGTTCTACTGCACTCCAGACCCCAAAATGCTAACAGCGAGACAAGGTAAGCATAAAGGAATTCATCTTCCTTCTGCTTTCACCACCCTTCCGGTATTCACCTGCAATGCAACACTGACTGCTGAATGCACCAGCATAACACCACCCATTCCCCTCTGTGACAAAAGAGGAATTTGCTTTAAAAACTGAAATTTAAATGTGCTTTTAAAATTCTATTCAAGGGACTTTGGATTTGTATCTGACTAAACAGATACAAATCTCCATCAGATCTCCTCTCTTGGGAGCAGAAATGGCTGGGGATGACACAGGAGCATCAGAAAGCCCAGAAGCATAAATAGCATCCAGGGACACTGTGAAGCACCTGAGAAGCAGCACCTAGCACCTCCGTCCTCTCACCCTCTCCGTGCAGTGTAGCTGCCCCACTGCTTAATGCTCCAATATTGTTTTCTTGTTCATTGTACAGCAGCTGAGCCCGGGGAAGTTGCCCGCTTGCAGAAATACCATTTCTGAACATTTCTGTGAGCAGATGTGGCATCGCAGGGAAGCCTGACCCATTCCCAAGGAGCCCTGTTGGCTGCAGAGTAGCGTATCCATGCTGCTGTGCTTTATTTTCTAACTAATAACCAAGCAGGCAGTTGTATGGAAGGGAGACGGTAGAGGGCAGCTCCACCCTGCTTAACGCAGGAAATATTGCCTGCAAGTAGCAGCTGTTTACATGCCACATGGAGAGGTGAGGCAGATAGTTTCGCACACCCGGATCATGAAAGGAGCAGGGAAGATGGTGGCAGACACCGCCTTCTGCCCTCGCCCCCCAACCTCAGCGCCTCTGTGCAGTGAGGAGCCCCCCTGCCCTCTCTGCAGGGTAACCTGTGATCTGAGTGACAAAAATGCTGGGGTCCATCACCTCTTCTGGGGCGGCTGGAGACTCGCGACATGGTCCTGCTACCCAGCGGGGACTTGGTTCATCCCTCGGGATGCTCCCACTGCAGCTGCTGTCTTTCTGCAGGGAAGGATGGGGTGAGCAGACATCACCCCCCGCCCATGCCTGCATGGAGCCATGGACCCAAGGGTGGGCATCAGGGTAGCAGGAATGCTGGTCTCATCCTAGCCCTGATGGGGATGAGATTAACTCCTCCTGGAGTCCATGCAGCCCACACTAAAAATTGGGTGAACACCTTTTACCTTTCCTCGTGTGATATGTCCAACCCCTTGGGCCGGGGATGTTGCCCTGTCCTCACCACCACCCACCACCCAAATATGCACTGCCACATTGAAGTGAAGTGGTGAGCTGGGGCAGGGTCACCTTCTGCATCACAGAGCTGCAAGAAAGGGCACAACCTTGTTAGAGATGTATTTTCTGCAAATGATTCTTCAGTAAATAGATCAGAGGAGCACTGGCTCTTACAGAAACACCAGTGAAGAGGGTCAGTGGCAGAAATTTTACCCCAGAAATTATTTATAGCCTTTCTTTCCCAATACCCAGGACCCAGACAATTTGCTAGGTGATCAGCAGCCATGTGTGGCAAGGAAACTGTGACTGGAAGCTCCTGCTGTCTTCAGCAGTAATTTTGTTATCTTCCCAAAGGCAGGCATGTACCACTGGGGTCCATCTTCTGCTGCAGGTGTTTTCTTTTTCCTCTCTCTTGAGGTCTGTTTCAGAATTTAAATCCTGGCTTTTGCCAGGCTTTATCTGCATGTGTGATACTTATCAGGAGGGTTTGACCCTAGAAACAATCAGAGAGCAAACAGTGACCACAACCATCGTGTTTCCATGTGCAGCATACAGCCTGGCTCCCCCAGCACTGGCAAAGGCTGGTGGAGACAGCCCATGTTTCCACTCTGAAAAGTCAGCAGGGAAGAGGTCCCTTGAAGCATGAATAAACTGAGGAAAATAATTAACTATGACAATTAATTTGGCAACCTCAGTTGCTTTTTGACACCTCCAGGGTAGAAAAATGCCTGCAGCTCATTGCATTGATTCTCCACTATGTTCGTTAAGAAAACATGGGGGAAGGAGACGCTGCTCGTCCCAGAGGTGTTGTGCACACCAGTGGGACCAGAGACATGTCACACACATGCTCCTGGTCTAGGCTGTGGCAGGGCAGAGTGGTCACAGGCAAGCCCGGGTGCAGCACAGCACAAGGAGCTCGCTCAGCTGCAACACCGTTGGGGCACCTCCGGTGACACAGGCACCTGGCAACATGGTTTTTCCTAACAGAGACCGGCACGATGTTTAAAATCCAGGGCATGTATTTCTGCAGCAATACACGTCTGACAGTATTTGGGAAATGCTGAAAACTGAGGATCTTCGTTTTGCTGTTGCAGGAGATCTCTGCAGACCTCCAGCACATGGTGTTGCCCAGCCTGCTGGTGGAGGTTGCTGTCCTGCACCCTGCTGCTGTCTGCCCAGTGCTGACGGCTCACGTAAAATCGTGGAGGCTCCTGCTTCAGGGGGATTAAGCATCAGGTTGCATCCGTTAGCACAAGGTAATGCCGTGTTCCTATCTGGTTCACAGCACGACTGGACAAGGGTTCTGCGACAGGTCGGCTGTGGGCCCTCTGTGGTGATGGTGCAGTTGGGTATGGGCAATGCCAGCCTTGTGTGCCCCAGGGACAGCCCAGTCTCCGGTAAACTCAAGGTGACATATCTCAGTCACAGAAGGGTTGAGGTGGGAAGGTACCTCTGAAGGTCATCCTGTCCAAACCCCATGTTCAAGCACAGCCGCCTACCAGCCAGTTTCCCAGGAGCATGTCCAGACAGCTTGTGAGTCTCCAAGGATGAAGACTCTACAACCTCTCAGGACAGTCTATGCCAGTTCTTGGTCACCCTCACAGTGTAAAAGTGTTTCTCCAAATTCAGATGGAGCCTCCTGTTTCCATTTGTGCCCATAACCTCCTGTTCTGGGACAAGGGTCTCTGGGGACAGTAACATGGGCTGGCTTCTGCTGAGCGGTGTTGTGGGGATGTCTCACACATGGTATTGCACACATTGTAGTTATTCAGAAAGCACAACAGAAATGGAAGCGGGAGCCCCCCTTGGCATATGGGCCCGTTGAAGATGCCCTTTCCCTTTGGCTGGTGAGAAGACATGCCGCATCCCTAAGGGGCTGCTGTGCCTGTTTCCATTTCCCACAGTCGCAGCCCCAAGTCCATTGATAGAGGTTTGTGCAGCTCGAGTTCACCCAAGGGGACACAGTCAACCCAGTCACCCCCATGTTGGTGTGCCTGAGCCCAGGTGTCTGCTCATGGATACTGCAAGGCAGGTGCTGCCCAACGGGGGTGACCGCTGTGAGGCAGCTGGGGCAACCAGATATCCGAAAAATTGGCATATTTTTGGAGAAGGACCAAAACCCATCACCAGGCACTTACCAAACAATCCCTGGGGGGGGGGGGATGCAGAAATTGGCTGAAATGTTATAATCCCATCCCTGAGGTTGGGGGAGCTCTGGAGCCTCCAAGAGCTCCTTGGAAGATTCTTATGCATCCTTGAACCCAAACCAAAGTCCCCACTGATGGTCCCCTTGCCTCTGCACACCCACCTCACCTGCTGCTGCCGTCTGACACACATTTTTATTTCACTGTCCTTGGGCTTTTCTGTCCATGCAATTGCCATAAGGCCCCGAGTCAGAGACCTTTGCGGTTTTAGAGGGGCTCTGTTCCTGAAGAACCAAGCTGCTTCTGCATGGACGTCACAGCCCACAGGCTGAGCAAAGAGCGCATCTCCATGAGTCACTAAGCTCCTCTCCCCTGAGAAGCAGCTCACTCTCAGTTACACACCGGAGGTGCGTGCGTCTCCAACAGAAGGTGGGAAAAGGAAGTTTTTAGCTCTCAAGTGTAAAATGAATGTTCAATAAATAGAATCGTTTTTCAGCCATGAAAAAGCGGTGTTCAAGTCACCAGCGCCCCGGGGCTATTTACTTGGCTATGCAACTGGTGGCGTGTGGAACATAGCAGCTCCCAAGCTTTGTTATGCATGCTGCGGGTTTTTGCTTGAGCAATTCTGCTGCCTCTCTGGTTTGCTTTTAAATAAGCATGAGGCACAGGCTGATGCTGTAGGGACACCTCGAGTGGGGCAGCCCGAGCTCAGCCCTCCCCAGGCACTCAGAGAAGAAGATCTGCCAGGGAGGTAGAGCACACTGATGGATAAAGTTTGTTGGCACCGTCGCTTGCCCCCTTGCAGTCTCCCTCTTTTCCCAAATTAATTTGCCACAAATTAATTAATGCACTTGAAGCCTCAGCCCCTGCTCATCCCCTGCCGCTCTCCCAACCAGCGTGCCACCGGGGAGGCAGCAGTCAGTAGTGCTTTCCAAGAAAAAAACTGCGTGTGGAATGAAAGTCCCAGCCTGGTACGTGTGATGGCTTTGGATCCAGGTGCCACTCGCTTGACGGCATGGGCTGACTCGGCTGCCTTCGAGGTTACTGGCAGGCTGCTGTACTTCAGTGGTTTCCTCAGATGGTCAGTTCCCCATCATGTAATGATGACAGTCTGCTGGGGTATGATTCTGCCCAGTTTAAGGCAAAGCAGAGCTTCTTATCCAGTGTACGGCCAGACCTCTGCTCCCTCCAGCAGCCCCTCTCAGCATCTGTGGTGCCAGGGTAAATCCAGCAACCAGCTCTCCCCTTTGCACCTCTTCTGCAAACACACATTAGCACTCGTCACGGTTTTTACAAAAACAAGTAAAAATGCACCTATGCTGGACAGAAATTTGGAATATTCCTTCAAAGATCCTGCCAGTCAGATGCTCTTTAGCTACATCCCTGTTAGCATCATGAGCGTGGCAGGCAGCTTTCCCTGGGGCTAGATGTCACTGGCCCACTATGGCTCATCCGTGCTGAACATGATGCTTCCAAACCCTTCCTGGCGATGCTCTGGGAGTTAGCGTGGGACAAGGCCCTGTCCCAGTACGTAGCTTGAGTGCAGCCACCCTGTTTTGGGGGATGGAGAGCTCAATCACACTGGTGTGGGCCACCCCAATCTAGCTGCCATAGAGTCAGACAACAGCCCAGGGCACATTCCAGTCACTGATGCAGATACAACCACTGTGTCCTATACCCTGAAGACCCCCAAGCCAAGCGTGTGTGAGGTCCAGCATGTCATATGAAAGAGCAGAGATTTAGATTAGATATTAGGAAGAAATCCTTTACTCTGAGGGTGGTGAGGCACTGAAACAGGTTCCCCAGAAAAGTTGTGGATGCCCTTTGAAGTGTTCAAGGCCAGGCTGGATGAGGCTTTGAGCAACCTGGTCTAGTGGAAGGTGCCCCTGTCCATGGCACGGGTGTTGGAACTCGATGATCTTTAAGGTCCCTTCCAACTCTAACCATTCTATGCACTCTCATCTGTGTCAGGGCTGTGGTTCTTCCTCTAGACCATTCCTCAGGGAGCAGCCATGACACGGCAAGCATCCAATAAGCAGCCAGCTGCAGGTTTCGACTCTGTCCCCCAGCACTTCCCCTTGGTGGGTTGATGTCAGCTCCCTGCCCAGAGAAGCAGATACATGCGTTTGGGTGGCATTTGCCCACAGGTCACCTCCCGTCCCCTTTAGGGGAGTTCCCCACTTGTTCTCAGGTCCCTGTAGGGTCTCTGACACAAGGGAGCAGGGTGTCCACAACCTTTCTCACAAAATCATGCCAGAGCAGGAGCTTCAAGGTGAACGCCATGGGGGGGGTCTTGACAGGGACAACTTGGACTCAATTATTTTGCATGTTACTGTGTTGTGTTTGTGTAGCTGTTTGGTACGCACCTCTCTCCACTGCTGAGCATGGCCAATGGGTCACACCTTCTTCTTCCTCCTCTCCGCTCCATGCTGTGATAGCCTGTCTCGTTTGAAACCTCGTTAGCTTAATTTAAGAGGTTATTTTGCGAGGAAGACCGACCCATGCCAAAGCTAACACAGGAAAAGAACTGTCATCTGTTTCCTCTTTATGAAGTGCTATTGCTATGCTGAAAGCACGCCCCAAGCCCCTAATGTTTGATCCAAGACAAAGACACCGTCCAGCAACAATAAAACCACTTATGGTTACACTCCTAGCCCAGCCCAGACAGAAGACAGAGTCTCCCAAGCTTCTAATGTTTGGGAGACTCTCTTGGGAGGCAATTCTTGGGAGACACTTCTTGGGAGACACTGTCTTGGGAGACACTGTCTTGGGAGACCCCTTGTATGTGAATAATTTGTCATGCAAAACCAAACTTTCCAGAGGAGACCATTTCATGGCACCAGCATCATTATTCAGTAAACTGCACACGCATCCACTATCTTCACGGAAAACCAGACCGAAATAACCACCTCTGGAAAAAATGTTCCGGAGCGGCTGGCTGAATAGATAGAATAAAAACGAGTTTAGTCCAAAACTTATTTATTCAGAATTAAATCCTTTTGCTTCAGAATGGAGAGTCAGCGGGAGAGTTGCTCGGGAGCAGGTTATGCTGTTACGGGGATGCCCAGCCCTCTGTGGATAGGTGCCAACAGGTTCAGCATGAGATTAAAACGCATGTTAAGATGCACCCAAAACAGCCCCGCTCCAGTTTACGGTCTTTGACCTTTGGCAAAAAGATGGGACTCGCACGCAGTGATGCCACCGCATTGGCAGGAGGCACCCAGCCCAGCAAGTAGGGCAACTTCTTCAGCCAAATAAATGGCGTTGCTTCAACAGGCAACAACCTCTGGATCCAGGCCATTCCCGCCTGGCCAGGCTCACTCGGGGCATGGGTGGGTGAACCCAGCTGGAGTAAACAGGAAAAATAAAAGGGATAAATGGGGTTGCTCAGAGCCCTGCCCACGTCGAGCACAGCCGCAGCCTCTGGACTGCTCTGCAGGCTGTCATCAGTGTGCTGAGCTGTGGCAGTGCTCAGGGTTGCTGCCAGCCAGAAAGGTCGTGCACCACAGCCCTCCACGTGTCTGAGTCCTGGGCAGTGTCTGCTGCAAAAAGCCACAGTGGAGTGGGAAGAGCCAGAGGGAAGCAGGGTCTGGTGCCAATGGGGCACGGTGGGAAGGTTTATTCCTGGAGGTTTTACCGTAGGCACCAGAGCATCTTCCCTGGTTGTGAGAAAGAGGTGTTGGGAAGAAAGAGATTGGTTCTACCCAGCCTGTGCTGTGGGGTTGCAAAATATCATTGGGAAGATGTCAGGGCTTGTGGATAATATCTGGCTTTTTGAGCTTCGCAATTAAATGCTGAGCTCCTCATCTAATTTACTACCACATTAAACATATAAAACAACAATTTATTGTTTTATAATCTCTCCCAGGGGAAGTTAAGCTGTCACAGCATCCTGCAAGAGCTGCAGTGAATGCTGGAGGTTACTCCAGCACTCCCAGCCATCTCTCACTGCGAGAGCTCCTCCAGCCAAAAATACAGCGGCACCCACAGTCCACAAACATTAGGCTCGTGCCAGCACCACGGCAGCCACATCTCTGGCCTTCTCTGAGCCGCCCTTGGTGTGTCAGACACCTGGTCACACCGTGCTAGTGGGCAGCCTCCCCCTGGCGCATGGTCCCTGTCAAGCCCCAGGACTCCCAGTCTTCTTCCATCTTCTCCTGCCACTGCCACCATCACCTTCTAATTCCCAGCCCGCAGCACAGGCTGTTGGGCACTGACCCGGCTTGGAGATCCCCGTGGCCCTGAGCCACCTCTGCAGATCCCTGCTCCTCAAAGCATCCAGCACAAAGGCTGGAAGAAGGGGCTGTGATCACCCCTACCTCACTGGTAGGGAACGGTGGCTCGCAGGTGCGTGGTGTGTCATCAGTAAACCAAGACGTGTCCCTGCTGCCTGTCGGTCACCACCGAGCTCAGGCCCCAGCAGTACCTTAGTTTTCTCAGTGCTCGCCACCAACCCACCAGCACAAGGAGGGAGATGATGGGCCTGGGCAAACATTGGAGTGAGGTGACACGACTCTGCAAACCAAGCACTCTTCTGGTTTTGGTAGCAGCGGCAGCAGCTATCTATGCCCTCCCTTTGCTGCACCGAGATAGGAAAAGGCAAGCAGATAACAAGAGAAAAGACATTGTCCTGGAGCAGCTGCTGCCAAAGCACTATTTTTTGATGCCACTTTCTTCTGCACAGCCCCAAATTTAGGTTGAAGAAGCAGATGTGGAGAGGATTGCAGCCTGGTATGCCCAGCAGTGAGTGCAAGACATCGGATGGGGTCTGCAGGTAAGGTCCCTCCTCTGTTGCAGGTGACATTTGCTGCCAGACACCTGCGGCTCTGCTCCCTGCTTTGCAGCCACCAACTGCAGCAGCGTAAGCTGCTGGATTGCAGGAGCCACCACCACAGCAAGGAACCAACATCGTGCCCAGTGAGTCTTGCTTGGGAAGTCGTCGGTGGCTCTGTGTCCATGCACGGGATCTTCTTGCTGATAAAACCCAAATGCTTGTGACTTGCCACGTGGGGCCTGTCCCATATTGAGGAGGGATGCTCCTCACTCGTGGTCCATGCCCTCGAAACTAGGCAAGGCCAACATCAGCAGAGTTTGGCTGGAAGTGTTTTGATGCTAGAAATTTCACCTGGTTTCTCTAAATTGAAGGAAATGTCGTATTTACCAGGATGGCTGAAAATAAGGCCATCAAAGTGTGTTTGCTCCTTGGAGACTTCACTTCCCCTCCTTTCCCCTGACTCCTCATCTCCTCCAGCTTTACACTGGACAGTTGGATGATGAAACCACCACAGCAGCAACTTTACACCACGGCTGTGAGAGCACAGCACGAAGGACACACAAGTTCACGGGCTTTCAGGACATGTTCAGCAACCCCCGAGATGCCAACCCCTAAATGACAGTCACCCCGGGGTATCAGCTGGGGTGGCCTGTGCAGCTGTTTGATGGGAGAAGGAAAGGCATCGGACACAAGTCTCGTCTGACACTGGCTTGTGCTGCATGGTAAAACTCGGGCGTTGCCATGGTTTTCTAGGTTTTAAGGGGGTGCTTTTACTCCATACTGTTAGTTTTCCACAATCTGCTTGTCTTAACTCTTTACATAGGTTGATCAAAGCTAGTGAAAATGGGGGACATATTTGTAAAAACGCTCTAAAACTATTACCTGTGACACCCAGAGTGGTGGATGCTCTCAGAGAGACACCAGGAGCAGTAAAAAGCACGTGAACGGCATCGATAGGGCTGTGTCTTAATGTCACATTGGGTTATTCTGCACAATAGCTGTATCCTCAAGAATTAAATTGCAGGGTGGCTGCTCTCCCTGCCCGTGGAGCGAGGAGCCTGCCAGAGCCTGTTCCTGCTGCCTGCGTCTCTGTGAATTTACACAACTTCCTCTAGTCCCTGGCCACTCTGAGAGCTCTGCAGACCCTTTGTATGTCTCAGGGCTTTAAAAGCAACAGCAGACAGGCTTTCATTGTATCAGGTGCTTTGCTAATAGGCAAAAATCACTAAAAAAACCAAATTAATATGTAGATATTTATTTTTTTCTGAAAGCATCAGCAGCAGGAGGTTAAGCTGAATGACAGAGCAGATGCTCTCAGCTCACAAAGCTGCCGACTCATTGCAAAAGCCCTCCCTCACTGTGGCTGGCCTGATCTTCTCGCAGGTGTTGGGAACGGTGGGGCTGGGTGAAGTGAGGGGGACCATGGGCCCTCAGTTCCCACAGGCTCTTCGTGAGGTGGAACTCCAGCAACAACCACTGCTCCCCGGGGACTGCTGCTTCACGCTGGTGTGGCTATCAGAGAGAAATGGAGTGCTGGATAGAAAATGCCACCCAGGAACAACGTGCCAATGAAGCCTGCAGCTCTGCCAGTTCTTCAGCTTGCTGGGTCACAGCAAAGCTCAGAGCCACCCTGCTGCATTTCTTCCACCTCCATAGTGAACTCCTCTTGGCCAACCATCTCTTCCTGGTCTCTCTCTTCCCTTGCTTCTCATCCCAGAGAAATGCCTCCACTTCTCCGCAACCTCCCCTTTGCCCAGTGGTTTTCACAAGAGCTTTGGGAGTTTCCTCTTCCTTTTTTTCCTTCAATCCCATTTCTCCAGTTATTGGGTGATATTTAATGCAAGTATCTTCAGAGGTCAAGTCACTTCAGAGACTGAGCTGTTGGAGATAAGAGAAGTAACAAGTTGTTGTTAAGTCTGTTCAGTTTCTATGGTAGCAAGAAGAGAGGTTTTTCATTAGGCTCCACTTTTGAGACACCGCCTCCAGAGCAGTTCCCGGGCTCTGGCAATCAATGGTCCCCACGTGACCTGTGGCTTCAGGACCTGCCAGACCCATGGACATGCCGCTGATGGAGCTAGCTGGCAATTTGCTGTCTGCAGCATGATATATGCAGCTCTGCGGTCTTGCATCTCGGTTAGGAGATTGGTATGGAGCAGAAGCCCTAGGGTTGAAGTGCTATTGAGTAGCAATTGAGGGGGATCATGGGGTGGAATAGGAAATCTTGGTGAAGACAGCCTAGTAGCTAAACTAAATGAACTAACAGCTGTCCCCCTTCAAGAAGTCTCATGGGTAGAGGACACTGGCTCCATCCTTACAACCTGAAAACAAAAGACTGCCTTTTTACAAAGATGTGAGAAACTGAAAAAGAGGTGAAATGTTGTCAGTTCTTCATGGAATTATGCAGGGCTGAAAGTGCACGATCATAAATTTAAAAACCAGGAAGAGCTTTGCAACGATGGAACCATTTCTGAATGTAACGTTTCATTTCACGTACCCCGTGGACAAGCTTAAGTCTGCTTTTCCATCAATGCCTTTTTACAACAAATTAAGGCGTATTGGGTGACAGGGTCACCAGCATTGCTGCTTTGCTAGGAGTACTGAGGGACACAGAGCCTTCCCTGGAAACAGCCTGCTCCTGGTTTGTTTGTACACTTGTAGGTATCCTCAAAAATGTTACTTTGAGATTTCCACTGATACAAAATGTTATCTGTCAGGTTTGTGCTGACAGATCACATCTTTTTCAGATGTAGCCCTTTTTTCTCAGTCTTATTGCACTGATAGGCCAAACTAGTTGTTTTCTTGACCAAAACACAGGTTGCCTTTGAGAATCAAGTAGCGATATGCTCTTCTCTCTTTGAACAGTAGGGAAAACCTTTCTGAAGTCTCGTGAGGCTGTCTCTGAAGTACATAGTGTGGTAGCTGTGCTTGGAGAGGGAGAAGGAACCTCTGCTAGCAGAGGAGGTAGGGTCAGCAAACAAAGTGATGAATACCATTTTGGAGAGATGTGAGGGCATTGGGGATGTGTCTGGAATTGGGGAATGAAGGAAGGAATGGGGTGGGAATGAGGAACATGGATCCCTTCAGTATCCCGGCCAGTGCCAATCAAGCTGAGGTGTTGCTTTTCCACCAAAGATGATCACTTTTTTTCAGCCGGGAGCACAAGTCTTCAGCTCCCCAGTATGAAAAAAGAAGGATTCTGAATGAGCAGAAGTTCAAGATAGTGGCACAGTGCATCAGGAACGGGACTTTCCTTCCCAGCTTTAGCCATCTAAAATGCCGATACTTGATCCCATGAAGGCAAGACATTGGCTTAGTGCTGAGGTTGACAGTCACAGGGACTTGATCCCTTCCCAGTAATGTGAAGCCATGTGGCTTCATAAGATACACCTGTAATCAAACACCAAAATGAGTTGTTTCCACTGGCCAAGTCTAAGATGGTGGCCCCTCTAATTTCCTGATTAGAGTCCCATTCTTTAGCCAATAAAGAAAGACCGTAAACTCCAAACACCATCAACTCTCTGACCTTAGACGCACACCTTAAGATGAGCTGAATCATCCCAGGGGAGCACACCACCTTCCACTGACCACAGGGAGAGACCAGTCAGCCAACTGGGCTGGATGTCCTGCCTCCGAGAGCTGAAGTTAGGTGAGATGACTCCCACCACATGCACTCTCTCACATCACCCCCACATTTTGCCTAATGACGCTCACTAGTCTTCTCTTAGGGCTACATCTAAAGAAGATGCTGCCAGTGACCTAAGCATTAATTAGGACCACAGGCCAGGAGGCCGCAAAGATGGAGCGTCAGTGTCCAGGTCTGACTACAGGGCCTTGGTGCAGCTGCTGCCTCTACAAGAGCTCCCAGCATTGCTTGTGGGGCATCTGGGACATCTCTGGACAAAGAGCCATCAACAGCACAGTTTTCCCCTCCAGCTCCTTTGTGCATTGACCTTGTCCAAGGTGAAATACTGCTTGCCAGGCTGAATCACACTGCTTGCTTTAACAAAAGCGGTGCTGCAGGGGAATGGGTTTTTATCCTATTCCTATGCCACTAAGCCATCTTCATAGCCTGGATTTCAAGAGATCATGGCTGTTGTCACCTTGCTGCCATTGCCCTACAGGTTACTTCAAAGGTGTCAGAGAATGACAGACTAACTGAGTTTGGAAGGGACCTCTGGAGGTCATCAGGATCTAGCCCAACTCTAAGCAGGTCCAGTTACAGCAAGCTAATCAGGGGCATGATGAGTTTGAACACCTCCAAGGGCAGAGACACTACCACCTCTCTGGGCAATCTGTGACAGTGTTTGACCACTCCCGTGCTGCCGACCTGATGCTTTATATCTAAACAGAGTTTTCTGCTCTGCCTCTTATCCTTTCACCATGCATTTCCCAGAAAGGTCTGGCTTCTTATTCCCTATTACCTCCCATAGGGCAGTTGTAGGCAAAAATTAGATCGCTCCATTGCCTTCTCCTCCTGTGGCTGAATAACCTCAGCTCTCTCACCATCTCCTGGTACTTCATGTGCTCCAGCCATCTTGGTGACCCTCCAGCAGGCTCTCTCCAGTCCATCAGTCCCCCAACACTTGTGTCTCTGTACCAGTGCTCCTCTCACTGGCTTTCATTCCTCCCCTGAGGGAAGGACACCCTTCCACATGGGTCCGACAAGAAACACACGCGGCAAGGACTGAGAGCACCCCCAAGCACCAGGGGGCAAAACCCAGCGTTTCAGGTTAGCAGGGAGGAAGGAGACACCTTGCCACCCTTGTTGTGAGAGCAGAAGCAGTGCAACAGGATTTGCAGTGGCACAAATTGCCACTGAGATGAGAAAACTTAGGATGGGATCGGAGTATCTAGGCAGTCCCCAAAACTGTTATGCCTATTTTACAGATATAGAAATGAGAAAGAAGGAGAACTCTCTCACAGAAAGCCTTCAAAGAGCAGGAGACTTGACTGCTGGGCACGTGGCATGCTGCCCTTGAGCTGCCTCGGGGAATCCCGTGGAGATTTTAGAGCATTCCAGGTCAGGTCACTGTCTCTAATAGAGGAAGATGGGGCTTATGCTGAGGATGTGTACTGAAAATGTATCCACAAATGACATAGTGACTCTGCGTTCAGGAAGTGTCACTGGGCATGGGAACTGGGGAATTTAGGAAAAAGCCTCCTGCCTGTGAAAGGTTTTGCGTGCGGAAGACAGAGAGCATAAAGGGCTGGGGGTGCCTTCATGTTCGCACAGCCCTGATGGCACCACGCGATCGTCGGCAGGGCTGATCTAACGGCACCCGGCTGCGGGCTGACCCCAGGAGAGATCAGAGGTTGCCTCACGCCTCCCCAGGGCCTGGTGGCACTGTTTAGCAAGGGTGTCCCAAGCGCAGCCGTGCGATGCAGGAGTAACTCCCGCTCCCCTCCCCGCTCCCCCTGGCACATGGAGACGCGTCCCCCCCGTGCACAGCCTGCCCATCGCGCAGGAGCCATCCATCACAGCAGCACGGGCCTGCAAGAGGCTCCAGAGTGGAAGAAACTGTTTTCTCAGCATTTTATTTCAACTAATGTGCTCAGGCTAGTATCACACTGTGCTATTAATGCTGCCCTGGTTTGTAATTCTGCTTTCATGTTGGCTCCATTTTTCTCTTTTTAATACCACTATCTAGCCTTCTGGTTCTTAAATGTGGGACCTATTTTTCTGTCTGCTGCAGTAGAAAGAGCTAATTTGGTCCTTCTGTGTATAAGCAACAGGACTGTGAAGTGGAATAGAAGGCGATTTTATCTCTGTGTACGTCCTTGGTCAGATTGACACTAGAATACCGCATCCTGCTGAGGTGCCATATTTTAAAGAGGACATCAAAAAATTGGAGCGGGTGAAGAAAAGAGCCATAAAAAATGGTTTGAGAGCTGAAGAAAACCACTTACAGGGAGAGACTTGTAGAGGTCAACCTCTGTAACTTGTCAGAAAGAAAACCGAGAAGTGATTTGATGATGTGTGTAAGTACATGTGTGGAGAGAAAATACGGGATGCTGAGGGGGTACTAAAAATTTAGTCTGAGAAAGGCACACAGATAGACAGTGATGGGCACCAGAGAACACACCGAGCTGAATTAGAAATCAGGTGTACTTTTTAACCACACGGGTGTTAACCTTCGGAAGAAAATTGCAAAGTGAGCGATGGGTACTGCATTTCTTGAAGTGTTTGAGACACGTTTGGGTGCTAATTCTGCATGTCAGGATAGAAGCAGGGATTGCCAGGGGATGGAAACCAAGGGGAGTTTGCCTGAATACAGCCTGGGAGGTGACAGAATCCAGCTTCACAGAAACAAAATTTCACATCTCATTTCATATGCCTGTTTTTCCGGTTGCCCATCACGTTCCTGGACATCCTTGGGGAAGCAACTCACTCCCCTAATGTATTTAATAAACTGTTAGCAAGCTAAGTGGTCACTTTTAAGGCTGAAGAGGGAGGTAGAATTGGGGCTCTCAGACACAGAGGGGTATGAGGATGGATGCTGTGAGACTGCTCCTGTGTGAACACCTTCAGGACCATGGAGCCAGGGGGTGAATGCTGGTGCCCCAGCCATACCTGGTATCTCCACTCGGCCATGCTCTGGATGGCATGGTCATACCCAGAGATTCTCATCCTGCCTGGTGAGAAAAATGTCATCAGGCTCCTGAAAATGAACTTTTCCCACTGCGTCTGGTGGTGGGTTTCCCTCTGCCTTACACACAGCAGACACTGAGAAAGGTATACACTCTCCCTCTTCACAAATTTTTAGTACACTTCCCTTTTTAGATTTTTAATATATTTTTTCTAAAAAAATATCAAGTTAAACCCCCTTAAAGTGTTCTTTTTTAAGATGTAGTGACTCTTATTCAGAGCACCGTCTTCCACAGACCATGTTTCTCTGCATCTCTTTTGCTTCTTACTGCCTTTCTGTGGAGGCCCTCAGATCCTCTGTGGTCTCTTAACAGCAGTGCCAGGACTGGGAACAGACGCCCAGGGGACGAGGACAAGAGGTTCCTTCTTCCACCAGGAGAGCAGGACGCCAGTCCCTCGCACCCAGCTGGTGATGCCCTGAGACACCCAGACCCTGCACTGCTGCTGCTGCTCAAGTCACTTCCCCGTCCTGCACATGTACACTTAATAAATATATCCCCAATTACACAACTCCTCATTAGTAAACATAGACCTTTTAAATGGCTCCTACACATCTGTGTCAGAAAAATAACACGTCAGAAAGCCACAAAGAGAAACTTCCAATTAAGCTCACTTTGTAAATCATCTGCGGTTTCTAAACAAGCCTGGCGCATACACATTCCTCTTGGTTTTTCTCCTGGTGGGTATTTGCAGTCAGCAATTTGCACACAAACTTTTGCAGTTGCTTTAAAGCTAAAGCTGCTCAGAGCGAGAGCCGCATATCCTGAACCCAGCCCTGAGGCCGGGAACTGCATCCAGCCCCCAGCGATAGCTGCTAGATACACAAACCAAAAGCCGCTGGGCTTGTAAAGCAACTATTAAGCTACTTCTAGCTCTTAAAACTTCCTCAAGGGCTTATGAATCTCGAAAGCAGTTCGAACCCTTTCTTTCCCTGATGATTTCTTGCTCTCTTAAGGACATATTTCTGCAGATGGCTGTGTTCGGGAGGTTTCTCTTGGCTGGAGGAGTCAAGTGGTCTTGAAGAATTCAGAGCTCAGCAGGACTTTGAATCCCTTCCAGATGAGCTCTTGTGCTCTGCAGCCCCTGAGTGGCTTAAGAAATTTCAGTATTTACCAATCTGGTGCAAGCACCACATCCCAAGGAAACCTAAATCGAAGGGGTTATAAGCTCCGTGTACATGGCGTACAAAACCCCATTTGAGGGATTTGTGCTGGCTGAGCAAGCGGGTTCTGCACACTCAATAGCTGCATATTCCTCTCTGTACAGGAAAATTACATGGAAAACTCTGAAGTTTAAATAAAAAACAAGGCTTAAATGTAAATTCATAATGAGTCCTGAGAGGAGATATTGAAACATTTGTTTCATACTGTGCTATGAAAACTCATTCTTAAGGAAAAAATGAGTTTGTCTCAAGGTAAAACTGAATGTGAAGAGCAGAGTTCCCAGAGAGGCAAGTGGTCCAGCTCTGTGCCATGTAGCAACAGCAGATGGAAAATCCTGGTGGGAACAGAAATCCTTCAGGAAGCCCAGCCAGGAGATATGTTGCTGTCTCTCTCCGGGAACAAATGGAAATGGTCCCAGCTTCATTTTCACAAAGAGCAGGTAAAGCCCTGCCTAGCTGCCTGCACCCCACAGTGCCCCAGTTGGCTCCAGGAGCTGCCTGGCCAAGCAACAAGCCATCCCATGGCAGTGGTCTGGACAGATTCCTCCAGGAAAGGCTGTGTTTGATTTCAGCCTCCTGGAGGACACCATCCATAGGTCTGCATTGGAGACCATCAGTACACCACAGCCATGTCCATGGTAGATCTTCCATCACTGCCCTTGCCTCCTCCTTTGCCCATTTTGGCTTGTCTCACTGGTGTCCTGGGTTTCCCATTCAGGTTGGGGTGGTCATTCTCTGTGTTCCTGTCCAGCACCTCTCATAACCAGGTCACTCATCTGCCATAGGTCTCTGAGGAGATGCTTTGCCCATAGGAAGATTTTCTTAGCAACATTCCTCTTCCCCCTCCTTGATAAGAGTGAGGTTGGTGGGTTTGTGCCTTCTTCCACTGTGGGGCAGATGGGTGGGAGCAGGCAGCCTGGCAAGAAGCATGTAGTCCAGGAGGAGAGTCAGAAATATTTTTGATCCCCAGCAAGTGACACCTTTTCATCTGTCTCATGCCTCCAACTGCCCCTTATCTGGCAGTGGCAGCATTTCCTCCGTGCTCCCATCTCTCCTCAAAGTGTGTCCTATGTGGCAAGGAGCAGGCAAAGCCCCAATGCCGCATGGGAGGCAATGGACTCTTGGCCTCCTCATCCATGGGATGGGCTTGGACGACAGAGCTCCTCGTCAGGAGCTCCTGCTACGGCCCCCCTGCCACGTGGAGCTAATTCCTCCCCTGGCTTCAGCCTTCCCTAATATCCTTTGCTTTTGGCACAGGGATTGATCTCATGGGCAACAGCCCTGGTGTTGAAGGTTTCATGGTGAGCTAGAAGTGAGGGCCTGGGAAAATACAAGTAACGAGCCTTAGGAAAAGAATCAGTCCATAAACCAAGCGGTGTTATTTTATTCCCAGCAGTTCACTCAGCAGCTCTGATGTCCCTGCTGGTGGCCAGCTTTAATTTCCATCTTGGACTTGCTGAACAGGGCTGAGGGGAAGCCAAAAGGCTGAAAGCCTTCATGCCTTGGGGGATCCCAGTGGGTTTGCTGCAGGACACTCTCCTCCAGTGTCAGCTCAGAAGAGATCACAGCTTCTTACCCCACAGACACCTCGCTCTAGCACAGAACAGGGGCACCCATGCAGCCAGCTGAGCCAGTGGACTTTGGTGGGGGCTGTATACATGCTTTATTGGTATTCACTGGGCACAACCAAAGGATCACTGCCAGAGGAAAGGGAAGGGAAGATACAACATCTCCTTCAGAGATGGGTTTGCGTTTCCAGGAGAAGATGGGTGGGAGCGGGCAGCCTGGCAATAAGCATGTTTTGAGCACTTTTCTGAATCAGCTTCAAACCTCTTACAAGAGACCAAAATCAAGCATGGTGCAAGGAGAGGCAAGGAGGCAACCAGTTCTCTGCAGAAGCAGGGGGATTTCTGGGGTGAATTACTTTGCCCCAGCTGCAGAGCACAACCATCTATCCAAGCAGCAGAAGGTGAGGGCATCTGAGTCCTTCTGCAATCCAAATCTAGAGATTGGTTTTACCATGTGTTAGCAAAATTCACCAGCTAAAAATTCACCATGAGAAACCACGATTTAACCACCAAAGCCATACAAATTCTTGTCTCAGAACATAGACCACAGTCAGAGCACACTCATCAACTCTCTTTTAGTGCATGTGGTGTACGTAAAAGCATTTCCAGTCACCTCCAGGAGCACCCTCAGCCCTGTGCAGGGCAGATCTAGCTGGAAATGAGCTTGACCCCACCCTAAAGGATGGGAAGACCTGGCCATTTTCATGCAGCTTCTCAGTGCACTACTTGGCACCTCCTCTCCTGAATCTTCGTCCCCTTTGCCAGGGCGAAGGAGAAGACATAAGAACCCAAGTGATTTTTATGCTGGTTGGAGCACAAGTGCAGCCTGCCTCTGTCCTGCCAAAACTCCCCAGCTTGAGGGGAAGGAGCCAAAAGTTATATATCAAAAAGGGAAAAAAGTCTTCCCAGCCCCACAGGCAACCAGAAGAAGCCAGGCAGGACAGATTTATAAAATCAAGCACGGTGCAAAGAAACACCTCTTTCCAACACCCTCTTCTCCCTGTCCTCCCCTCCTGAGGCTCAGATTTGTTAGTAAGTTTTGTTTAAGGAAGGAGCAGACGTGGGCGGTGTCCCCCTCTCACCACCTCTCCTGACTTGGTCATTGCACTGCAGGGTACTGTCAGGAAGCCTCTTGCTGACCCTGGCTGGACCATGCTACCTGGGAAAGCCAGGCTATTCCCCACCCTTCCCACTGCCCATCGTACCTGCAAAGGAGATCCACTGGCAACTGTTGGGCAGAAGTGGTCCAAGGGAAGATGACTGTGTTTCAGCATCTGAGGGATGCAGGCATTTGAGGGAAAGATGCTGCAGAAATTATGAGAGGAAGAATCTGTACAACAGTCAGAGCTCTGGATGTTCAGCCTTCCTCAGGCCCTTGTTAACTCCCAGGTTTCCCATGCCAACCTCTCTCCTGCTGAAGGAAGAATCCCTTCTGCTGTCTCCTGGCAGATCCTGCCTAATCAGTACCAGTATCTACGTCTCCCCTGGAAAAAAAGTCTCTGTCACATCCCATTTTCCCCCACTCATGGTGTTTTCCAGGAGGGGCCAGGATGAAGGTGCACAGCCTTGGTGTTTCCATGCTTCCAACTCAGTCTCACTACTATGAGTGTGCTGGTCCCACTTGGCCAGGCTGAGCTAACCTTGGTTTGGGAAAAACTAAGACCAGGACCCTTGCAAGGAGTGAGGAGGGGGTTTAACCATCCACAAAGGAGAACTGCATTGAGACAGAGCTTGGGATCAACTTATATACTAGGGTGGTCACGGGTGCGTGTGCTCTGTGTCTGCACCCAAGACACTGAGGGACCATGGGACATCTGAAGGTAGGTAACCACCAGGCTGCAATGCTGGTGGGACAGCAGTACTGGCAAGGGTCAAGGGGCACTGAGGAGATACAGACCAACACAGAGAGATTCTTCCCACCCAAGATCCATCATCTAAACCGCTTCCCCTTGACTACCTCTATAATAAATGGCACTCTGGAGGGTCCACTCATCTTATCCTGGAGAAGGCATCTTAGATGCATTAGATAACTCTCATCCTTAGCTTGCCTGTTTCACTCCACCAACTCAACAGGGAGCCTGGGTGACCAGCTCAGACACAAATATCTGCAATTGGGCAAGAGGAGCTCAAAACTCAGCCCCGTAAAGCAGCCATGGATGCTAGCTCGGACAGTTCCATCACTATCCCAAGACTCGCTCCAGCAGCAGGAACTCCTACCAACAGTCTCCTCCCCATCCCATCCCACAGTCCTTCCCTGATCGTATTCAACACGGTCTCAAGCAAGTGTGACTCCCCTTTGAGAAGTGTGCTGTGGGCTCTGCCAGGTGCATCCTGACACAAGTTTGTTCCTGTCCGTTACCAAATCCAGCCAAGCATTTTTTTCTCAAGTGTGACATAATTTCTTCTTAAAACTGCTCTGCACTATCAGAGGAAAATTCTGGCCAGGCAGCCTGCAGGCAACCTCTAGCAGAAGGTCTGAGCGCTGAAACAAGGTATAAAAGACCTCTAGCTGGAAGAAGTCTTTGAGAAGCAGAGTTGCTGGATCTCTAATGAGAGGCAAAGCCTTCACGTTAGCAGGGTCCAAACCCTCTGTGGATGTCTACACGCAGCCGCTGAGGGCTGCTGGCACACCCACACACAGTCCCAGCAGAGCAACATGACTGAAAAACCATGAAACCATCTCCATCACCAAGGAGCAGAAGCGCAATAGCTTTATTCCCACCTTGGCTGTAACAACCACCACCAGATAGGAAGAGAATCTGCTAAACAGACTCAATCTAAATGGGTTCATTTTTTGCACAATAGGGTTTCTGGTGCCACAAGCTTAACAGGTCCCTTCAGGAGGCTGCAGTTCGGTTTTGTTTCTGGATACCAAAAGAGGAAGGAACATGCGCTGGAGAACAACGTACCAGCAGGATCCTGCACAGAGCGACGGGGTACTCGTGGCGTTGGGGACCTGAGTGCGAGCACCAGGATAACTCAGGCCCAGCAGGACTCTGCGTACACAGGAGAACATCAGAGGTAGGGAGACTGGCAGAAGGGAGACGTGATCCATCCCGTCACTCCACACTCACACTCATCCATGGTTACTGATGACCATGCTAGCCCTGGAGCTTGTTAGCTGGTCCCAAATCTCTTCTCCCCCTTTGTCTGGGCAGCATCCAAACATCCCCAGAAATGCTGTGGTCTCAAACTATGTGAGTGCACTTAGCTGCATCCCCCATGAACAGAATTCCCAAATCTTTCTTCATGCCATCCCCTGGAGAGCTCCTGCATCTTACCCCCCTTCCCTGTATATCCCGCTGCCTACCATGTCTCAGTTATCTAATGAGTCCTAGTTGCTGTGGAGCAATATAGCTCAGCCTTCTGCCCTCCCATAGGTGATACAACCAAATACTCAGTTTATTCGCTTGATGACAGCCACATACCATGATGGCAATTTCTTTTTTTCCTTGCCTTGCTGGGTAACTTGCCATGTGCAGCTTATGGATCCATCGCGTACACTTCTGGTGATCTGTGTTATAAAAAAACATCAGGCTCAGTGGAAAGAAAGGTGGCTGAAGAGGATCTGTCTTATAAAAGAGACCGAAGGAGTCGGTCTAACAAAGTCTAGTCGGTCTTACAGTCTAACAAAGCACAAGGCGTTGTCTTATAGGACGACTCTATAAATACATTCAGGGATGTAGGATAGGTATCAGGGAGTAAGACCTACTCGTTAGAAGACAACATTAGCACAAGATCAGATGGATACAAATCAAGTGTGAACTTACTTAGATTAGAAACTAGTAGAAAGTTGCCAAATCATCTGTGAGAACAGAAAACATCTGGATATGCCACAGAGCTGGAAAAGGCCTCCTGGGTCACTGGCTGTGGTAGGCTCCACTCCATCTTAAAACTGATTAGTTTTTCATTTGTTCCTTTGTTTTAAAATAAGCGTCTTGCTCCTCTCCCATCCACATCCGTATTGTGTTCCTGGGGGAGTGCTTTTCCCTCTCCTCACCATTGATTTCCCTTGCTGGCACAGAGTGGGCACACCGGGATGCAGCCCAGCGTGGTGTCCTACCCCACCGCTGCCTGACCTCCTCCTCCAGCATCTCCCCAGCCGAAGCTGTTTGTTCTCACACGATGTCTTAGGGCTGTGTCTTGCCAAAGCCCAGCTGCCTTGGCGGGCGAAGGAGGTGAGTGCGGATGGGATGCCAAGCATTTGCTTAAGCTGGGCAGGCTCCCAGCTTAAATAAATCTAAATTCCCAGGGTCTAGAGAGGGAGGCTGATCTGGCAGTACTGCCCGTGTGCTGCCGGCAGCCCCACCAACGGAGGGGACAGCTGCCTGTCCTGGTCCCCCTGAGCTGAGGCGTGTGGATCCATCACACAGGGGAGGAGCACGTGAATCACAGCTCCTCGGTGAGGGGGAAGGAGCCCGGTCCCCCAGCACCGTGGTAGAAATGTCTAATTAGATACAACAGAGGGATAGATATGCATACTCAGGGACCTTTCTACACCAGCATAAATTAAGGAAAGCCAAATATTTATTTTAAATGGCTGTGCCATATGCTGATGAAATGCTAATCTGCACAGAAAAAAACACACTGTAAACAAACTCCCCAGAAGCACCTCACATTCGCTGAGCTTCATCTTTCTGAGCAAACTAACAAGAAGAAAATAAAATCAACAGCATCCATTGTAGACTCTCTTCCATCAGAAATTCAGGCAAGCTTAGGATGACATGGGCCAGTGCTTTTCAAACTATCATCTGCAGCCCCCAGGAGCACCACAGGCTATTTGTTAAGGGCCTGCAGCAGGTATTTAAGAAAAACAAACTTGTTGTGTTTAATTCATAACATAGGGATCTTTGGCCTCAGTAGAAAAAGTGCTGGGGGCGGGGGGGGAGGGCTGCAAATCAAAAGCAACTGAAAAACACTATTGTATGCTTTAGGATCAGGAACTGGGAGACAGAGGGACAGTTTTGTCTCCTCCACTGATGCCAGGACCTTGGGTGAGTGATTTCACGCCCACCTCTCTCCTCATCCACCTACAACCTCAGCTCCCCATCAGCATTTGCAGCATCTCTTCTTGTGCACCCGAATGGTATCCGGCACAACAGAGCCCCAGGACCCTACAGAAACACATCACTATCGACATCCCCTTATTCTTCCAGCCCTCCAAAAACATTCTGGCCCCAGCATACCCCAAAGTTTGAAGACATTTCAAGATGGGACGCAAGCTACTAGGAAGACAAATTTGATTACCTAAAAGGTGGGGTTTGTAGTGGCTGTAACAAACCGGCCCTGGAGATGGGCATGTTTTTAAGCAGCAAGTCTGGGAGACAAAACCTGTCGGCAACACCTGCTGTTGGCTTCCTTTGTTCACCGAGCCACTTCCACCCTCTTACACACGTTCTCCTCGCTGGCAAAGACGCAAAGACCACCGTTTTTATCAACATGCATATTGCAGTGTTGTCAAGCAGCTCCTTAAGGTTATTCCCTTTTTTCTTCTTGGTTATATTTATAAACCTGTGCAGAGTTGCTATGGTTTCTGCTACCGCCAGTCCAATTGCTATTCCGTGCAGTTCCTCTCACCTTCACCATTCCAGTGACCTTTACATCACACGGAAGATCTCATGCCATCGGCCCGATCAATTAGATGTCACACAACACGCTGTGCAAGAACACCAACCGCTAAGCAAAAGAGGGCTCTGTGGAACCAATTCATCTGCAAAGGCTGTCGGAGAGACGGATAAACAATGGTAATTATTTCAAAACAAATTGGAACCAGAAAGCGCAACCCAGCAGTGTAACTGCTAGACAAAAAGGAAAGCCACAAAAAGAAGAAATTTTAGCTCTCAACATCTTGGGTACTCCGGTATCTTCCTCTAGGCAAATATTTTTCTACCTTTCCTGCTCTCCAAAGTCAAGTTCAAAAACCTCTTACTTCCAAGACAGTTTCTTTTACACCAGTTGAACAGCTTATGCAAGGGACTGCTCACAAATGGGAGCAACACAGTTGTAATCCGGTGGTAAGAATGTCTCTCTTTTTTAGAGAATTTCTCTCTAATTTCTCTCACTTTTTTAGAGAATCTTGCTCAATATTCTAAATATGTGACTTTGCACAGCCACAGTAAGCGACTTTACTGTACAGCCAGACAGCCAAGCGGGATGCATGATGCTGTCCTCCAAAAGTAAGCACGCTGGGAATGGGCTCAGCAACTTCATGTACCAACCAGATCATGGGATCCCCAAAACCCTCACCCAGACACTGAACCTAAACCACATGGCTTCCTCCTAACGCGGAGAAAAATGTTCCTACTACAACAAAGAAGTCACAAACACACAAAAGCCAGAAACCAGAGCTTGGACACGATATGGCCCTAACTCTGCCCGTGTGGTAGGAGTGGGAACATCCCCACACTTTGCCTCTTCCTAAGAAAGCTAGAGCTTGTGGCACTTCCTTGGCTGTTGAGGCAAGTCTTCTTGCGTTGGGCAACCAGGTTAGCCAAGACATCTCATCCCATACGCTTTTAATGCCAGTTGGGGCCTTCTGAAGAAGAAGAAAATTGTCTGGATCTTTCCAAGACACCTAGGTGTAGGTATGTGTAGGAGAATAGAACATTAGCTGATCAAGAGCGAGCTCTGTATCGCACAAAAGGAGCTCTGCTATTAGAGGTACTGAACAACCGCGTATGTGTTAAGTGGGTCAGAAGAACAGGTCACGATTGGCGTACAAAACCAGGCTGGCTTAGAAAGCAGAGAGGGTCAAGCGACCCTGTGCTGCGGGAGGTGGGAACATCACTTGCTGCTGCCGCCCTGGTAGCTCAGGTCCGTGTGGAAGCCGGGATCCAAAACACAGGCAATTGAAGCATCCGCAGCCACAGCCAAGTTTTCACACAGTGCTCTCGTGAAACACCTAATGTGAGCAAGGAAGAAGACCACGTGCCACATTCTCTGAATCGAAGCACCTCTCTGCCTTTGCTGTCACCATCACAGGGGGCTTTATCCTGAGGAGTAGCCTCAGTAGCCCATCAGAGGGCTATTGAGACTACGCCTGCCTGGCTTGGCTGCAGCCTGCACCTACAGCATTGTCCGGTGGGTGGCTCACACAAAGGGGTCCCCGGCTGCCACCACGGTGCTGACACCCACTTCACACCAGCCTGTTGCTCTGGCACTCACAGGGTCCCCGCTTCCTCCCCAGTAGCACTTTCACCTGCCTGTTCCTCATGTTCCTATCTGTCACCACAGATCAGAAAAAAAATTCTCAGGCCGCGAACTGACTTGGGGCGGTTTATTCCAAAAGCAGACAAAAATTTTTCACTATTTCCTCTGCGGCTTCCACCTCCCTGCGCCGGGATTGTACAGCTAAGTCTTTGCTCGCTTGATGGAGGGCTTCCTTACAGCACACAAGCTCTTTCATCTTTGCCATGATCAGAACAAGCCGGTGCACCTTTGGGATTTCACAGTCTCTTTTAAACCGGGGTGAGCTGAACTTTCTATGCAAAGACTTGACCTCTCCCGAAATCCCTTGATCAGCAATTTCCCTTCCTCGCTCTTTCATGTTCGAGGCATTATGAAACACTGGAAACTACACATTCTTTCATAAGGAAGTTAGTGAGAAAATTCAAATAATCAGCTCAGTCCTAAGAGACTCGGGGTCTCTTTCCAAGTTTGAAAGCTCTTTCCTAACAGAAGTTTTGCTCTTGAAAGTCTTCTGGTTAGCAGGCAGCTGACGATATAGCTTCTCCGGAGCCTGATTATACTTCCAGCCCAGGGGCAAGTAATAAAAAAGCCTGCCCGGCTCTGTGAGGTCTGCATCAGGTGCTAACACTGAACATCTGCTGGGGCCTCTGCTCTCCTCTCCCCCACCCTCCTCCCATGTGCTGGGCATTGGAGCATTCCCCGTTTTATAGCTTGTGGCAAGGAAAGGACGATTTAAGAGGGAAAGCATTGCTGACAGCGTTATCCAAAAAAACCAGACTCTGCTTTAACTGCTCTCGGTCCAGAACTTTGGCGAGTCCAACACCACCACGACATGCTGAAAAGCTCTGCATTGTATGGCAGCCTTTGGAAAGAGCTACCAGCAAAGCCCTCACAGCCCAACCCCAGTGAGACACGCAGACTCTACGCGTACATTTATTACTTCATACAACCAGATTGCTTATTGTACAAAAATTAACAGCGCCACCCAAGAGGGCCTTCACAGATGTTTAGAAAGAGACACATAAACACAGCTTCAAAACATGTTTTTTATGTAATTTAGGTACAAACTACTGAAGCACACCACATTGTGTGCATATATATACACATACACACGTGTGCACGTGTATCTCCACAGACACAGATGGAACAAATTGTCACAGCAGGCTGTGATATGCTCGTACATTGCTCTCTGAGGAACCCATGGGTTGCTCTCTGAGGAACCCAACACCCCTACACAAGGGTTTTCTGCAGCAGGACATGAACTGGACTTACACTGAGCCGTAAGTCCATCCTTAGGGCCTCGAGTCGCTGCCGCTGTTGGCCCAGCCTTCCTTCCCTGGTTGCTCCCTGCTGCACCCCGCTGCTGGCTCCCCTCTTAAGTTAACAACCCAGTCTCCAAGCCCACCTAGGTGAGGGCACCAGAGTGACCTGGTAAAGATGTCAGCGTTCAGGGTCAGATCCCTCTCCTGAAAAGTCTCAGCAAAGAAGGGATGGTCTCTGTCTTGCAGGGTGCCTGACTTAGCGGAGCCCAAGTCACGGGTGTAATGCTTGGGCACAACCATCGTACATATAAATATCTGCAGCCTGGAAACTTTCACTTTTCTGTTCTGCAGCAGTAAATGATGAATGGACCTGTACAGGAAAAACATGTTTGGGGCAGAAATCATGACCTTTAGAGAAAAAGACCACAGCATCTGAATAATTCCTACTAGAGAGAATGCCCAGTAGAGTGAATTTTGCTTAATATACAAGAGGGAAGTTTAACACCTTAAGGTAAGAGGTTCATCCAAGAGCTAAGGAATGACATTTTTGCTAAACGCTGTGCTTTCATCAGCAGGAAGGGCACTGCTGGCAACAGGAAACTGAGAAAACCGGTCCTTAGACCTTTCTCAGCAGCAACTGCTGAATCCCAGCGCTGCTCTTGGGCAGCTGAACAGGGTAAGTTACTGGCACTCATGTCTATCCCCTTCTAGATCTTGCTTCTGTAGAAAGGTTCTCGGGCAGCAACGGCCTCTCTCATGAGAGACCGTGAAGTGCTAATCTGGCACTGGCCACAAAAGATTCGTGTAGCTTTACTTACTTCTGCTGCAGTAAAACAAACAAACAAACAAACAAAAGGAGTAATGGCTGCAGCCTACAGCTTTCATAGAAGGAAGAAATGACAGACAGTACCAATGTTTTCAAAGCTTTCTACCTGTAAAGTTCAGTTATTCCCTGGAAGGCACAGACTAGCCCTAGAAGGAATTTATCCAAAAATTATAGAGAGTCAACCCAGCTTCCGCTTGCTCACCTTCCAACAGCCACAGGTATTGTGAATCCCAAGGACTTTACTGTGCAGTTACTGCAAACTGGTCAGGAAATAAGCATTTATTCTCCCTGTGGGTAAAAAGAGTAAAAGCTGGTGTTCTTTCTGCACTAACCTTCCTGTCCGGGAGTGTAACAGGGCCTAGTGGCAGGCAGCGGAGGTGCTCTGTCCTTGGAAAGACATGAACAGCAGCTGTCTCCCAACCAGCCCGGGGGCCGCAGAAGATATTTTTCTGGAGTGCCACATGGAAACACACTTCTAGAGCCCTGGCTGAGTTTCATGGGAAATGCAAGATTGACAGAATCTCTATGGTGTTTCTTCATGCAAATTGGGGCAGCCCTTTAAAACGGCAGGATCAATCCGAGATGTGGTCTTCGCATACAAAGAAAGGAAAAGGAATACTGACAGACAAAGCAGCAATGGTAAAACAGCTTCAGAAGTGGCTCATGTAATCAGACAGATGCTGCAGAGCCGTCACGCACGTATCCAGACAGTCCTTGCTATTGAACAGTAGAAACAGTTGAGCAGCATTTGTCTTAGTGGTTCACGGCCCAAGAGACCACTGTGCTGAATTACTGACGTTACTGGGAGCTTCCAAGAACTAGCCAAAGAGAGCAAATAAGGATACAGTCCCATTCAAGAGGAGGTGTTAATCTGTTTCTTGCTCCAGTTTGCCCCATCTCACTATGCCACTAGGAGTCTCAGCAGAGAGCCGAAGGCCAGAATACTTCCTGAACCACACAGCAACTCACATCCACCAAGATACACCAAGCTCACAAAATCTCCAAAAATTGGAGAGCTTGCATGTTCCTCTGTAAATCTGACCTCTCCTTCTCCTTCCTACCACAGGAAACCTTCATATGTCAGACTCGCAGCCCGAGTCTGTGAAAAGCTCATAGTCAGCATGACAGTTACACTCTAGAGAGAGGGTTTCTCACGCTAGAATTTATAACCCAGCCCTTCTCATCGCTGCACTTGTACATGAGAAGGGAAGAAACAAATAAGAACATAAATGAGATTGTACAGATTATTTTCCCCTAAATCAGTAACATACACACATTTTTAAGAAAACTTCATTAAAAAAAATTAGGAAGCATGAACAGTTCTACAACATAAATGGGTGCAAATTCCATTGCCTAGTAAAGTTAGGAAAGAGTCTATGTCTGATCAAAAGAAGTGGAAGTCCACAACCACATGTTTTAAGGACAGCCTTGTGTTTTAAAGACAGCCTTGATATTAGTGTCTTTACTGTTTTAAACTCTTGGTACTTAAATAACAGTAATAATAATATCTAGACATCACAGAAAAAGTATAGGCTGACACATAAGCATAAAAGTGCAAGACATAACTTAAATCAAAGTGCCTACTGGTCAAACTTCAAAGTGTCTATGGGTCAAACTGATACAAACTATGTTCAGAGATCAAGCTTAAACCAGACTGTGAGCAATGAAGGCCCTTTTCCTCTCATTTCCATCAGACGTTGTCGCAGGTAACATCATTCCAGTCCGAAGTGACATCAGTTCCAAATGGGTGTAGATGAGAGGAGAGCCGAGCTCATGTCTTGATGGAAAACTGATCCTCATTTCCTCTGTGTAATGGCAATTAATCCACAGGCTTTGCTCTGAATATCCAAGCAGAGAGAGAACAGTAACTTCAATGCCACATTCAAGGGAGGCAGAGTCAGCAGCTCAACAGAAATGCAGCACTGAAGAGCAGGGGGTACAGCGAGCCCTTGTTAGCTCCTCCAGAGTCAAATCCCCCAGCTGATTTATTGATTCCAGCCATGAAAGATGACTACGTGGAGGTTAAGTAACACTGCTCTTCATTGGAAAAATAAAAAGATTATCCTCACAAGTATAATTTTTCCCTTCCTGTTTGTCTTATTTTACTATTTCAGAGATAAAATATCTTTTACAGTATCACCTCATTGTTGTGTTCATTCCCTTTAAAGGTAAATGGAATTTAAAAGATCTTGTCACCAGAAGGAGGTGGGATGGGGGCAGAGGCAGACCTTTTATTAAACCTCTAAAAAGATTTCTAACTCATTTTGCAAGTGAAAACAACAAAAACCATAAAACTCTTAGCAAAGGAGAGCTGTCACTGAGATTAAGCAGATCCAAACTCCGCCATCCATTTTTCATACTTCTCCAGGTCTGCAGCAGAAACAGATTTGGAGATTTTCTTCAGAGCCAGCTCAAAGTCCCCTTTGGTAACAGGCATCTGAAGCTCCTCTTTAGAAAGTGCACGAATCTCTTCTGGAGTTAAGCCGTTAATACGTCGTCTCATTGCCATTAAAGAAGCATCCCTGGAAATACAGGACAATGTATGGGAGCTAATTGCTAGCAGCATGTGCTGTAAGCCTATGAATTTTGATTGTATTCTCTTGCTAGAAACCACTGGCAGGAACATTTAAGAGAGCATTTATTTACCATAGAAGATGCGGTTCACATCTTTGTTAGCTTCCATGTTCCCAGATCACTACATTAATTCAACAGAAAGAATGCATTGGCACCAAAATCCATTTAAGCATATGGTAAATGTGCAGAGATAATTAAAACTATAAAACTGAAAACCTCTTTTTCATAGAGATGAAATTTTACAGCTTCAGTGCAGGAAAGGGCAGGGTGGGAGAGGAACTGCACTCGACTTTTTTTTTTTTTAAAGTAGTCTGGATTTTGCACCCTCATCCCCTTGGATTTCAACCTTCTCCCCAAAAGGACAGTCAGCAAGTGTTTGCAGTGCAGCGCAGCTCTGTTGCCTGCTGGCACGTAGCACCTGAATCTGTAAAGGGCAGAGCAGGAGGCGTCAGACACGAGTGGCACATGGCCCTGCAGGGCTGAGGCCATCGGTGCCTGTGGCTCCTCACACTCTACCTGCTCTGACTCCTCCCCAGTTTGGGTGCTGCCAGCGTGGCCCACTGGCATGGAGAAACACTGCCCATTTCTCACACCAGGGCCAACATGCAGTCTGAAATGACATTTTCCCCAGGTTTTTTCCCAGCAAGGGATAACACAGGCCTCAGAGAGAACAGGTAACTATTGCGCCATGTGACACACGCCAAGTTTTCAAAACCATGAAATCATTTCACAATTTCAGCAAAGCAGCAGGGGAAGAAAAAAAATCCCAACCCACGTTCTTAAAGGATCAGTTTCTGTTGGCAGGGATCCTAACATTGTAAGGGACATAGACTTCCTACTGATATAAGTTTTTTCAAATATCTATCCTCCATCAGAAAAGCCTCATTTGTCAAAAAATGAAACAAATTGTGGGAACAGGATGGAAATAAATTCAACACTAATGCTATAAACTACCTGTATCAGCCTTGTACGTAAAAGATTCGGGCAGAAACCAAGACCATGCAGCACTGGAGGCTGTCCAAACAAATAGTGTATACAAGCCCTGAAGAAGTATTCTGTGAAAGGTTCCTTTGCATCACAAAATTCTAGCTCTTAAACTCACAGGATTTAAAAAAAAAAATCCAAACCTTGTTTGTGCTACATTAAAAATTATTCAGTAAATGCAGACAATGGTAACATGAGATTTGCTCAATTATTTTTTTATCTTCAGAGCCAAGAAAACTTAACCACATATCATACAAAGACTCCATGGTCTTTAGACTGCTCCACACGACAGTAACACATGGTTCCAGTAAACAGATTTGGGCCTCAAATGTAGTCACTGTCAGCGTGGCTCCAGCTGCAGTCGGCATTGCCTTTTATCACATAATGTAAACGATGACTTCCCATGCAGTTTTATTTGAAAATTAAGGGGGGTAGAATACCTGCAAACATTAGTGATGTCAGCACCAGAATAGCCTTCAATCTTCTCAGCGATTTCTTCAAGGCTAATGTCAGGATCCAGTTCTACTTCCCGAAGATTAATCTTAAGTAGTTCTGCTCTGCCTTTTGCTACAACATAAAAATACTTGTTTGAAGACTTGCAAGAATAACATTAAAAAAAAACATAGACACAACCTAGATTTTTTCAGTGAAAAGTAAAAACAAAGGTTTTAACACAAGAAAGGAGACAGAACAAAACATAGTAAAGTGTGCAATCAAATACAATAACGAATATGGTTAAAAGTAGTACATTGACACATCATACTCTTGAGATATTTTCCAAAGTCATACATCATTAAAAATGTCTGTTATGTCTCAGGTGACAAAGCATTTGGTCACATACTACCCAAGGGCACAAAACTACAATCCTACAAATGCCTCCTTTTTCTTAACATCCCTTTGGATTCACTCCCTGTTCAAGTGTTTGATTGCATATTACTCGCACGGTTTCATTAGAACCACAATGAGGATTCTATTAACAGGGCTTCAGACAGCACAAACCCCTTAACAATAGGCTGAACTTTAAGCATATGTTTAAGAACTTCACCCAGTTGGGACCCAAGAAATCTGCTGAAGCCTGATAGAAAACAGACACATTAATACAGTAAACTTATTAATGTATTTACAATACAAATGTCCTGGTATCCCACATTCAGACCTAGGTGCAGCGTGCACACGCTGATAACCAGCTGTGAAAATGAGCACTTATGCAGCCAATTAACCATTTTACTTGTAGAGGGCATGTGCATATGTGCATTTGGGTACGCATGTTAAGCAGCCTAGGCGTACAACAGGGAATCCACATCTGACAGCTTAGGCTTCAGTGTTATTCTGCACAAGAGCAGTGAAGAAGACGATGAACGCTCTCCTGGCTATTACTGTACAGAAAAATATACCAGCTGTCATGGTTTCAGCTGAGATGGAGTTGACTTTCTTACTAGCAGCTGGCATAATGCTAATTTTTGGATTTGGGATGAGAATGGTGTTGATAGCACGCTGGTGGTTTTGGCTGTTCCTGTGCAGTCAAGGCCTTTTCTGCTCCTCACATCGCCCCACCAGTAAGTGGACTGGGGATGCACAAAAAGCCGAGAGGAGACAGCTGGATCCTGACACAGCTGGGACCCCAACTGACCAAAGGGATATTCCATACCATAGATGTCATGCTCAGTACATAAAGTTGGGGGAAGAAGAAGGAAGTGGGAGACATTTGGAGTTACGGCATTTTGTCTTCCCAAGTAACCATTAGGCATGATGGAGCCCTGCTTTCCTGGACATGGCTGAACACCTGCCTCCAAGGGGAAGTAGTGAATTAATTCCTTGTTTTGCACGGCTTCTGCTTTAATTATTAAAATTTCTTTATCTCAATCCATGAGTTTTCTCACTTTTACTCTTTTGATTGTCTCCCCCATCCCAGCAGGGGGAGTGAGCGAGAGGCTGCGTGGTGCTTAGTTGCCAGCTGGGGTTAAACCACATCACCAGCTCAGCATCTTTATTTCCACAGTGGCCAATTTTTATGACCTAGGAAAGAGGACAACCACCACAGAAGAAGTAGCAGTAGAAAAGGCTAAAAGTCTTAAGGAAATATCCACACTTACATTTTATTTATTGATGTCCCTAATTAAAAAAAGGGGGGAGGAGAAATAGCAGCTTGTCTAAAGCTGCTGGTTTTGTGTGCTTTGCACAACTGTCAAGAATACAGAGTTATCAATCATACACAACTGGCACTGGCTATAAAATGGAGATTTATTATTTACAGAGTACAACGTACATATAGCATACCTGCAGAGAGTGTCCTGTATCAGAGAACATTCCTCTAATCTTTGCTATGGAGATAAGCAAGTCCTTGCAGTATTTTGAAAATGAAACATGGTAGAATATATACTTGCATCAAATTCCACAATATAGGCTACATCAAATTCCACACCTAGGCTACACAAGCCTAGGTGTATATATGACATATCACTTTTTCAATTAAAATGTCTGACCACATGAAATCACACAGCACGGTTATACATGCATCATTTAGACTTGCCCAGAACAGCTCAACATTCTTGTGTACAGAAGACGTAACAGAACATAAGATTGGAAATAAAAACTGGAGCACATCTTGTATGTTGTCCAGGGTGTAATGCACTGTGTCAAAAAACAATCTGGTTTAATTAGGAACAGGAGCAAGAGCTGATAGGATTTTAAACTAATTGGTCATAAAGACAAGCATCCTGTTAGGAGCTGTTGCAAAGACAAGCTGTAGAACTATTAAGTGTCCTTATACCTGCTAAACTCAATCACAACTGCTGTCACCACGAACACGCATCTTGTTATCTTGAGTGCTCATGCAGAGAGATGAGGCATCCACTGTACCAAGAAGAAACGAAGCTATGCAAACTTCAAGTGATAGGAATCTCAAAATTAATAGGACAGGTGAATGACAGCTAGGAAAGACAATACAAGCCGAGATGTCTTAGGGCAGGAAAGCAATCAGCCTGCTGCATTCTGAGTGACTCGAAGCACAGTCATAAAGGAGAGCAAGCAGTGATTTACAATGAACTAAGCCTGTAAGTGAAAATTCATGGATCCACTTCTTTGCATTTGTCTGCAAGGGCACGGAGTGCATTTGCAATATTTCTGAACATGTCCAAAGGCTGCCTTTGATGATCACTCAAGGATTGACTGTTAAACATTTAAAATAATTCCAGGCTCATTAAAGCTAACTCTCTTTCAAAATGTAAGAACCCATCAATGGGCTTGCAATGAAATGCTGCAGCTCTTTGTTTTTAAGCCCCCAAGCAAGTAGTATTTTTTTTTTCTTTCTCTCACTCCCCTTAAAAATAAAGCAACCCAGCCAAATGATTAACTCCTGAATTTCACTGCTCATCACAAAAACGTAAAGATTCTTCCCAAACCCAACAGTCCTGCAGCAGTCCTAAGTTGGTCTTACAAAGGCCATTTTAAAGGAAAACGCTGATAGCAAACATACCTGTAGGCAAAGGTATATAAATCCTCTTCTCCAGTCTCCGTCGGAGAGCTTCATCGATATCCCAGGGAAAATTTGTAGCTGCTAATACCATAACCATCTTGGAAGGGTCATCATTTTCCAGAGCACCACCTACCCCTGCAAGCACAATGGTTTAGAGCAATTTCACTCCACGGCTCTTATTGATTGAGATCCTTGCTAAGAAATGCTACACAGACAAACATTGCAAAAGCCTGGACAAAGCTAAGCAACAGCTCTATATAGTCCCAGTGCCCTTTTCCAAACTTCCCACAGCTTAGGTGTGACAAGACCATCATTGTCACAGAGAGAGGGACAGCTCATTCTTTTGCTGACTAAGGGGAGGGCTTTCTTTGACAGTGCTAATAACACAGTCATACGTGACTGTGGCCCTACTAGTTCCACCGAAAGAGTTCTCTCTGCTAAATCTGGCCACAGAAGAAAGAGAATCACTCTTTGGCCTCCCAAATGAGGACTGCAAAGAAATTACCACTTCGGGGCCAAAAGTTGTCTACCCTGAGTTTACCACAATGAACCTGTGCATTTGAGGACATTATAAATAGCAGTTAAACAATAATTGCAATACAGAGGTGGTTATCAAACCACTGCACCATACACTATTCCTCTGATGACCATCCTTGTTATGTGCACCTGCACACAGGTACTAAATTTGATTAAAAGGGGTAATATTAGCTGCCATCACAGAATACAGCAAAATCGGATCTCACAATGGGGTCCCTGAGCTGGAGACTCTAGCAAATGGGAGAAATTAATTTTGATGCAATTTAAACAAAGGACCTGTATTAAACTGCACAAATCTCCATTATCTGCTTCTCCTAGAGTCTCTACCTCTTAAATACGAGTTTTCAATTTACCATCAAAATGGCCATTTTATAAAAAGTAAAGCAGAACACCCTTTTCAGCCACCTGCCTTCAAACACTCAAACAATACACAGCTCCCAAGTTCTGCCTTATATTTCCCCTAATCATAAAGCCAGGTTTTGCAAATTGCTCAAGTTCTTATGCTCCTGCCGGTAAAGAAACAGCACCCCAGCCCCAAAGGCAGATCCAAACGCTTGTTACCGTCCATTTGCACAAGCAGCTCTGACTTGACTCTGCGACTCGCCTCGTGTTCGTCGGACGTGCCTCTGCGGCTGCAGATGGAATCTATCTCATCAATGAAGATTGTTGTTGGAGCGTAAAACCTCGCCTTTATTCAAATGAAAACATTAAGGATGCAGCAGCAAGCACAGGCCCTCATCAGACTACCACCCAGTCCCACCAGACTACTACATACATATCTTCCCTGCTTGTCACAAGAAAGTAATTCAAAATCTTGATTTACAAACAGTCTGGCATATGCTGAAGTTTATACATTTTCAATTTTACTTGTTGAGTCAGGGGCCTTTCAGTGTCAGTTGGTTTTCCTCAGCAATTGGTCTTGCAAAGGGGGAAAGGCACACAATCAAAATACAGGCAGTTTTCATGCCAAGCGTTTTGTGCTGGTGAGGGGGAAGCACAGGGGCCAGAAGGGAGCTCAGCCTACCTCAAGAGAGACAGGATTTAACTGAGAGTATGGTAGAAGTGCAATAAGGATCCCAAAGAGGTGACTGACTCTTCAGTGTAGGTCCACACGGGCATGTCCTTCCCATACCCCGTATGACAGACTGTACCCACAACTTCACCGAGAGGCTTGTGTCCATCGTTCAGAACAGAAACAGAACTAAAACATGTACTGCTTCTAGAATAACAGTTCCAAATCCCTTCCAATTTCAAATATACTTCCTATGGTGTCATTACCCCAAACTGAATAAGAACTGAATTTCTGTCAAGGTCACGACTCTACGTTTAGTCTGAAAAATGCTATCCTAAACATGGGTGTTCAACTGTTTTCCTTTTAATCCTCAACAACATACCAGAAAAGGATGGAAACACAGAGATTGTGTTTTTCTAACTGAGTGAGGGGGTGTCAGTTCAATGAACTCCATGCTTTACATGCTACTGGCAGGGCAGGAAACCAAGTGAGATGTCCTTCCTCACGCCAGTGATCCCCAGATCACATCACTGAGGACATACCATTTCAAACAAGAGGCGGACCAGCTTCTCAGACTCGCCCCTGTATTTAGACGTCAGGGTAGAAGAAGACACATTGAAGAATGTTGTTCCGCATTCTGTAGCAACAGCTTTCGCTAGCATTGTTTTTCCAGTGCCAGGAGGACCAACCATCAGCACACCCTGAAAGGTGAAAACAAAGGTATTGAACAACAAATAAACAAACTCTGCAATTGGTATTCTGTACTACATCTCAATATGATCCAAGATCTGTATTTTAATTATTTAATAACATAATCATCATCAGTGGAACACAGAAGACAAGAATCCTGCTTTCAAAAACAGCGTGGAAGCGATCTGTGATTTCCTCTTACCACTCCACTGGAGTCTGAATCACAACAGCCAGTAACCGTTGCTGCACCTTCCACCTGGGAAGCGGACAACAGATTTACAGCCTTGCTCTGAATCAGGAAAAGCCTGAACTTGAACTTAGGCCTTTCCCAACTCATGAGGGGCTGCACAGGCAGATGAAGACAGTGAATTCTTCACTTTGGAACAAAGGCCCCTTCACAAAGAAAGCTTCACAGAAACCAAAATACTTTTGCATAAAGTTGTGTTCCCTCAATAGAGCATTTATCTGTAGAAAAACATTTTGCCAAAAAATTCTGACAATGTGTATGTATGAATCTGGTTGATTTTTTACATTTAAGTATGCTTAAATGAGAGCATTCAGCATTCATTGAATATTGTTTGTCATACTGTTTAATTTCTCCATCTCAGTACTTCTCTGACCATACTACTGCATCTTGGCCGTTCCTGGATGAAACGCCATCCTCCCCACAGTGTTGGATGGCAGAAGAGCACTGCTATTTCTGTTTAACAGATAAGCAACTGTGGCTCATGTGGACTATCCTTCTTTGAATATCCTTCTCTGGAGATATTCAAAACCTGCCTGGGTGCATTCCTGTGCAACCTGCTCTAGGTGAACCTGCTTTGGCAGGGGGGCTGGACTAGATGATCTCCAGAGGTCCCTTTCAACCCCTACCATTCTGTGATTCTGTGACTACCGTTCAGTTCCACAAAAGCCTAATATGAACATCAGTGATTATTCAGAAAGCTTCAAACTAGAAAACTGAGCGACAATTGTTAAATCCCCGGTTGGCATCCAGATCATCAGACTGTCTTTCCATCTGTGGTCTACCTGAAAGACAGACTAAGGAGCACGCGTCTCTGCAGCTCAGCACATTTACCCATTGTTAAGCAAGCAGATTTTTAGCTAGATACAGCGCTCTCAGGAGCCATATTAAGATTGTAGCACTGAGACTGGTTAATCGCTCTTGATAATATTTCTAAATACAGTTATCTTTATGGATAGTCTTTCCAATCCTTTCAGCAGCAGTGCTGGAGCAGGACAACACACTGTTCCATGTCTGCACAGCACTAGAATAGGGCACTGTGATTTTAAGCATGGGACTAGGAAAATGGAGCACTCAAGCAGCTTGGGGTTTTTTTTCCCTTCCCAACTGCAAGATCTTATTACATGCTAACAAGAGTTTCCTAAAGAAAAGTTGCACTGTGTTGCAAGGGTAATCAAATTAGCTAGAATTAGAATTGCACATCATAATGCGCTTTGCAATTAATAACTTACATAAAATGCCACAGCAATAAAATATCTGTTAAATGCAAGCCACATAGCAAATTAGATTTCATCTGTTCCTCACAGAAATTTACTTCAAAAAGCACAAAGAATGACATGGAAGAGATCTATAAAAACAAATCAACCGGGAACACAATTATTCAAAAATGTACTATTCAAAAGCAATAGCCTCTCTGTACTACATTTTCCATTAACTCTTAATACCTTTATTGCCATTTAACACTTAGCTAATGCAAACTCAACATACATTCATCGGTAAATTAAGCTAGAAACACTCACACAACCATCCATAGAGCTAACAGTCCAGTGTCACTCCTCAGGCTGCCCAAGGTTTCCTAAGCTCCAGAGCAGAAAGCATAAAAAGTAAATAGACTCTTTTTCTTCCCATGAACATTCAGATATACACTGTGATTTGAATTGCTGCATAGTCATACTGATACTACATTAATATTGTGAGTACAACCCTGGAGTAACTGGGTGAAAATTACTCGGCCTGTGACATGCATGTCAGAGATGACTTACTGTTCTCCCCGAGTTACAAATGTGTTTATTTAATATTTTAAAACAAGCTTCACCTCAATTCAAATCACACTTGACCCCTCTATCTGACAAACTGTGTTTACTGCAGGACCTGGTGACTCAAGGGACTAATGTCAGTTTTTGTATATTGCTTTGGTCCTCCATTATTACAGAAGGCCAAATTTTGGCTTCAGCTACACATGCCGCTCACCGCTGAAATCAAAGCCCATTGCTTGACAGTTCCTGTGTAACTGTGACAGCGAGCCCTACCTAGCACTTCATACTGGTGGCATTATATACGTGCATAACACAAGTGTGAAGCAGTCACACCAGGTGTAAAGCCAGGGAAAAACCAAGCTCTCCCAGGATAAAGATGATAGAAATATCAAGTTTTTTTTTTCAAAAAAAAAAAAAAAGAACTTAAGTCCTCAGCAAAACAAGATGTGCACGGTTTCAAAGAGAAACACATAAGATCAAATTGCTCTTTCTCTCTGCAAACTAGGAGGCTGCCACTTACTCACTAGTTAAAATCCTTGACAAACACAAAGACTTCTTTATTCTTCCTCTAAGGCTCTGTTAATCCAAAGTATTCCAATAAGAAGCTGAAATGCACCGCAGGGAGTAAGTGTTTTGATGAAATCACTGCAGGGTTACTTCTTGTTGTTGTAACAATCACTAGCAGAGCAGTGGGAAGCACAGCTAGCGACCGGGCCTTCTTGGCACAAAACAATTCGGAGAAAAAGAAAGAGCAAGCCCATGGACACTCACAAACCCGTGGCCACGACGACACAGCACCTGTGTTGAATCAGGGAAGGCAGCTGGCTCCGTCATACAAGGCACCGTCCTCTGAATGCAGGCGCAAACTGTGAGGGCTGTCTTGGGAATTGTTCTCAGGAGAGTCTGAACATCCAAAAACAGATTTGGCTGCCTTTTCCCTGAATTACTGTCCTGAACGCCTAGGCTCAACAAATGCCTGCTGCTACACTGATTACTGCAAGAAACAGCCTTCCCTTCAAAACTTCTCATCCTTGTAGCACAGTCAGAGGTCAACAGTAGGGAAAATACATGCTGTTCTGTGTGAAAAATAAATTCAGAAGAGTTACAGCTTCACGAGTCACCAGGGAAAAGGCTAACAATGAAGACTCTTCATGGACTCGTCAGAAATCAATTTGCATTTCAGACTGAAGAGAGGAAATAATCTTAGAATTTTTTTCCATGTCTACAACAACCTAGTTTCCAGAGGCAACCCCGCTCAGTGGGAAAAGATAATCTCATGCAAAGAGATGGAGACTGCAACTCTTTAAAAGATTAGGTTGTTGTTTCTTTATCCACTGCCACAATACTTGGAGACAGGGCCAGTGGCACTCACTCTTCACGTTCCCTGCAGTCTGCTGAGATACCTGCCTTACAGACAGATGGCCACTACACCCTCTAGGCACGTTAACAGCTGAAGAAAAGCACAGCAGCTCTTCACT
>NC_133576.1:111159916-111213552 GCF_964106895.1 Numenius arquata | reverse complement strand
CACCCCCGCCAGCGAGGAGTAAGTGCCACCGCTCCGCCTTCTCCTTTTCGCAATGTTGACGCAATCTATAAATAGTGGAACAAAAGGACCAACTTCCTCGCAGCTTTGCTGAAACTGCACAAAAAAGGCAACCCGGGGGGGGGGGGGTGGAGGGGGGGTTGGGGAGGGGGGAGCTGGTTATTTTTTTTGATTTTATTTTTCTCCCGTTTAAAAGGCGAATCCTCCCTCCTCCCACACACATACACGCTACTGGAAGATTATTTATATTTTTTTTTTCCTCGCTGTCTCCTATGCTGGCAACGTCCTGCGAGTGGCTATTTTGCTTTTGCACCGAGAGAAGGGCTTCCCCCCCCCCCCCCCCCCCCCCCCTCCTCTGCTGACAGTAAGTGCATTTAACTACTGCCTTTTCTACGGGGAGGGTAATGAGGGGGGGGGGGGGGGCTGCCTGCTCGCCTACCTGCCTGCTGCCCCAGAGAGCGGGCAGGAGAGACTCAGGCGCTCCGGGGACGGGGAAAGGGGAGGGGGGGGGTGGGTTTGGAGGCGCTTAGTGCCCGGGGGGGGGGGCGGGCAGCGCGCAGGGAGCGAGCGGCGATGGAGCGCACGGGGGGACGGGGCTTGGGGTACCGGCGGATTTGCGGGGGTAACCGGTGAAATAAGGTGACCGGGAGAGGGGGGCCGGTTGCCGCTGCCCCGCCGAACAAAAGCCGACGCTGATATTAAACGGGCTTTTGTTAGGGGGGGGGGTGGTGGAATTGCGTGTGTGTTGCGCTTGGGGAGGGACACCCCGCCCGCAGCAAGTTGCCGTGCGGCGGAGGGCACCTTAGACTTGTTTACCGCTCACCGGCGTGTTTACCCTGCACACACGACGCGGGGCTCCCTCCCCCACCCCCCCCAACCCCTTTCCCTCCTCCGCTCCCCGGCGGGAGGGGGTGTGGGGGGGGGTGGGTGGGTGAAGGGTGGGGATGAGCGGAGTGGGGTTTAAAGACGGGGGGGGGGGGGGGGGTGCGCGGTCAGGAGATGCTGATACGATCACGCGTAAAACAACCCTCCCCCCCCCCCCCCCCCCCCCACCTCTTTGCCAGTCGGATCGGTGCAAGCGCAGGCAGTTACTGGCCGGAGGGAGAATTACATCATCCCTGCTCCAGTGATGCTACCTTTCGTGCCGCTACCATGCGCGCAGGGAAATAAGCGGGGGCGCGCCTCCCCCCCCCCCCCCCCCCGGGCTCGGGCACAAGCCCGAGCCCGGGGGGGGGGGGGGGGGGAGGCGCGCCCCCGCGTCACTCACACACACACACACACACACGCCCGCTTGAGTGTTTACAGCGTTCACACAGGCGTATTGTGACGTCGCCTGAGTGACAGCCCGCCGCGCCAACGGGGGGGGACACGGGACGCGGCCCCCGACGCCAAGGCAAGAACACGGGCGACCCGCCCGCCTTTCCCCTCTCCGGCCTTTCCCCCCCCTCCCCGCCACCAACGGCCGGGGCCGTGGGCACTTTCGCGTGGGGGTGGAGGACCCCCCGAGCCCGAGATGGAGTACGTCGAAAGTTAAATCGAACTTACACGCCCGGGGTGGTTTACATGATGCCGATTAATTTGCGTTTGTGACGTTTTGTGACGTTTTAGGCGCGTATTATACACTGGCATTATTTCTCGTGAGAGAGGCGAGGGGTATTTGCGGGGTATCTGTGAAATTAAAGCCCTGTCTCAAGTCTTGCGTGTCCCCCTTAGGAGCCGGTCTCCGGCCCGGGAACATGCTCCTGGATAGGGTTTGGCATAGGGAAGAAGCGAGCGTAGAAGCTGTCGTAGGGGTGGCCTTGTAGGCTTCATTGTCCAGGGTGGACAATAAAAAGCTGATTTTTATTTATTTATTTATTTATTTATTTATTTATTTAAAACGGGAAATAGCTTTAAACACCGAGGACAAAACCTAAATTTCGCACGCCGTACGCTTTCCCCAGCGTTGTGAGCGTTAATATCAAAGGGTTAGAAACTTGTTGCGCTACGCTACCGGGAGGGGGGAAAAAAAGGGTGGTTTTTTTTTTTAACTCAGTCTATGAAAATACTGAAGTAGTACTTACCCGCTGCAAAGTCAATAAATCCGTATCACGCTAAAAACAACAAAAAGTGTTTTACATACCGATACTTGTCAAGAATTGATTGCCAGAGCGCAGCAGTGCGAAATTATTACTGAAACGCCAGCGTTTACTCACTGCAAAAAATTCAAGGAACCGTGAAGCCCCGTTTAGTAGTACACACAGTTTTTAATGTGTTAATGGTTTGGGTTTCTTCAAAGTTTTATTACTTTTTGAAGTCTGGGTGTTTCTATTTGTGCAGAAAATAGACTGAGAGGCTTTGAGCTCCTACTGTTACAAAAGTTAAAAGGAAACAAAGTTGAGCTGCTAAGTCGGCAGTCTGGAATGAGTCAATAGTATCTCCTTTGTCCTGCTAGCTTTTTCTGCTGTGCTGTATCTTTGCTCTGTTTCCTCTGCACAGGCAAATAAGCATTTCTACCCCCAAGTCTATTTAATAGTTCGACTTTATAGGTCTCCTGGCTTCTCAATATTCTGACCCACCGGTAAAATTCAAACCCATCCGCCTTCCCAGGCTGTATACAACAGTTGTGGTACTGCCAACGACAGTACGCTCAGTTCTTTAACCACCTAGATGCTTACACATTTTCCATTATCTATAATTAATGGGGAAAATTATTCTTGCTTTGTTGTAGTAAACCTTCACAGGGGAACAAATGTGCCTTTTTAAAGTATTTCATCATCAATCGTCTCTTGTCTTTTACAAGAAAAAAAAAAAAAAAAGGGAGGGATTGGGACGGAGGCACGAAGGAGATGTAAATAACTCTCCCCCTCGTTTACTCGGGGATTCCCTGGGAGTCTCAGAGGGCAAGGAGGTAACATAGCTGGCTTTTACAACGGGATCACAGGTCCTGACACGGGGTCACAGAGAATCTATGCCTGGCTAGCCCTGTGCTCCAGTTTTGTTTAGCTGGTAGCCAGTCCCTCGAGGGATCAATGTCAACTTAAGCATGCTAACTTCTACAAGCAATGGGTTGGCCACTGACCGGGAGCTGTAACTGGCTTCTAGAGGGCTCCCTGGTTCTGCTGCACTTGGAGCTCCAGTGCTGCTGCCAGGCTGCTTCTGCGGCTCTGGAGCTTCTCACAGAAAGAAATCAAAATGGTAACAATATAAAGCAACCCCTAACACTGTCCGTTTTCTGCAAACAAACGGTGGGTAGATGTATTAGGTGGATTGGAAAAGCGGCTTGGGTAGGGATGTGGTTTATAGACTGAGGCACAGAAACTGGAGCCAACTCCCACCACCGTGAGCTAAGTTCCTCTGCACTTCAAACCCACTTTGCTCTCAAATTTTGGCCTTGGGATTGGTATTAGTTCTTCTGCAGATCTGTCACGCTCCCACAGATGAGAAACAAATATCAATTCAATATCCCACATGTATAGGTATTAGCGTTCAGCAAATAAAATAGGAGCATACTTTCTCTGTATTACATACATGTCTTAAATTAGCCCATTGAGAAAGGAAGTACATATATATATATATGCACACAAACATACGTATCTTCTCACATTAATAGCCCTTTCTGGTTTAACTATCAAAAAGCACTGGAGCCTAGAGTTGGGTTACTAGAGTACAAAGAAAAGCAAAACTGTATTGACTCACTGGGAGGTTGAAACCTGTATTTTAATATATACACTATGTAGTTTTTACTTAATTTTATGTTACAGTACAAAGGTTTTTTTTAGGTCTGCAAGATTAAGATAATTTTTTGTTTTATAAAAATACAGTTTATTATTAATTTATCTAGGCCTCCTTTTCTTTTGATTACCTGAATTACATAAATGAGTCATTTAGCATATAATTATCTGAATGACCATTCCTTTCCCCTTTCACTCTGGAAAAAGATTATCAGTCAACTTCTGCTGTAGTGTTGTATCTGTGACCATTTTGACTGTGCCATATTGCCATATAATTTTGTACTCCCCTCTTCCCTCCTCCCCCCCCCCCCCCCCCCCAAGTTCTCCAGTTCTTTTAAAAAATGCAGCCTCATAATTCCTAATGACAACAAGCAGGGTTTTTTTGTGGTAACCATAAAGGCCTATGCTATGAATTTCTCCAACTTTCGTTTAAAACTCTAAACACATTTCTATCTTTTTGGTTGTAAAGGGTGTTACTAACTTACATTTGGAAATTTGACTGATAGAGACAGCATAGTCTTCCTGATTCTGGGAGCAGGCAGTTCCAGTGTTTCAGCTTTTGCACAGTAGCACTTTAACAAGCAGCAGCCATGCATAACTAACAAGACTGCAAGTCCAGTTACCGCTTTTTAGAAGCCTGTACCCAGCTCTTAAGTTATCCAAAATGTCCATTTTAAATTGTTGCAGCCATATGACAAAGCTATTAACAGGAGGAAAGTGCAGTAGTTGCTCACGACAGATAAGATATAAGAGGAGGAAAAAAAAGTTTTAAAAAATGGAGCCCGAGGCACAGGAGGAAAGCAGCACAAGCTTCAGCTATCCTTTTATAGTAACTGGTGTTTTATGGAAAGTGGGAAAGAAGAGAAAACTCTCCCTTCCTTCCTGCAGCTAGAGAGCGATGGCATGACCCTTCTAACTGAAGATTGATAGCATTCTTGGAGAAATCTTTCTGCAGGTTTCATTTCTAGGAAGTGAGAAGTATTGTTTTCCCCAGTTCCTTCTCTTGAACCTGCTTCTGGATTCTAGGTCTTACCATCTAGCTCTATCGATGGATGTCTAATAGAACAGCTTTCAATTTTGGAATTAATGCTTCATAAAAAGCAATATATTTTTCAGAATATTTTAAAGTACTGTAGTAGTTTTCATGAATATTTTCTACATTATTGTTAATAATGTACAGTTATTATAATAATATTATACAGTTAACATTATGAATACTACATATATAGAGATTATATTAGCTAATCAGGGCATTACTTTAAAATGTGTACATAATATGTATACAAGGTACACCAAGCACAGACTAAAAAGGTGCTCTCAGCCTGGATTATAGCTACAACTAAATCGTTTGTAAAAGATGAATGGAAATTAGGAAATTAATAGTACTTCCTCAGATGAGAAGTAAGCCCCTTAAACTGCACAAAGTAAAAACTAAATAGGCCAAACACTACGCAACACTAGCTGGCAAAACTAAATACCAAAACCACTGTACTTTTTTAGGACTCTTAGTATCCTTGTTTCTGGCTGAATGTGGTATGTGCATGAACATCCTTTCTTATAAAATAATAAATTTCACAAAGATTCCACTGTATGACAGTGTACCGACTGGCTGTCACAACTACTGACTAAATATTAATTTTGGTAGTCTTTCCAAGTTAAATCTATGAACTACTATATCTGGATAACTTTTAAATCCCTACCCACAAGTGAAACTCCAACAAACCGATTTCCTGACTTGCACATTGTCTATCCTTCTTTGTAAAGATTTCTTTAGTAATTTACTTTAGTCTGTCATTTTTATTTTTATTAGTTGGTTAGAGAAATATTAGATAGTCTCTTTCGAGTTTATTTCATTTTAGTTTTACAACACTAAACAGTGCAATAAACACTGCAGGCTAACCAGAAGGAGCTCCACACTAGTGCAATCACTTCAGTTTCGTAACTCCTACAGATTTTTATCCCTTACAAGCATTAGAGCAATAATTTACATACCAGTGAGGGAAAATGAAAATGAGGGGGAAGCTCATTATAACCATGTAAGTGTACTTAGTTTCTCCTAACAAGGACTAGATTAAACCTGGCCTATGTCACAAGAACTGTGAAGGATGAGAGCAAAGGATCCTTTCTCGTAATGCTCACGCATAATTAATGCTCTCTTCACTCAAGAGGGAAAACCAGACCCAAAATAGGAAGGAGGATCTGGGCTACTATTCTTTCACCTTCGCTCCCCGCCCCCACCCTTTGAGCTGTAAAGAAAGGATCAGGTTGCACTATTTTAAAAGCTGGTGCAGCAGGCACACTTCCTCGCTATACTGGAGAGCACTGAGAGAAAACCTCTCTCAGAGCTCCCTGCAGCAGCGCACGCTGCTTCACAACATCCTTTACTCAGGACTGGGTCGTATCGACGCCTCAATTAAGCGATGAAAACTTCCCCTGCAAATGTACTGTATTTTCAGGGATGTATACAAATAAGAATATTATGGAACTAACTTACCTTGGACACACAGTTTTGAAAGCTTCATGCTTGATGCAAGTCATAAAAACCAAACTATCACAACATCTCAGCACTACAGGTAAAGTAGACCTGTAAATAAATGAAAAGAAAATAAATTAAGCAAAAGTATAATTTGCTGAACACGCTTGAATAAAATGGATTGATTAACACATTAAAGAATGTAATTGCTATCTCTTTCATCCCACCTCTGAACGCAGATTACTAGTTACTGTTCCTACAGACGTTTCAAATTGAATCACAGAGCTGATGTTAAATCCATATCAAGGTGGAAGATGGATGGTGTTTTGGCCAGGCTTGGAATGGGAGTTCAAACGAGGGCCATAATCCTGTCCCCGACTCAGAATTTCACCAATGGCTTTTCGATTCTAAGATAGGGACAATTAAAACTGTCCTACCTCTCACTGGATCTAGGAGACAAAATAATGCTTACAGGATGCCCCAAGGCTACATATACTAAGGTTATAAGAAGTCTAAAATAACCTAAGATCTGAAGTAAGTGTTCAGCAACATTTAGTTAACCTGTGTATTTGTCTTTTCAAAATATAAAAGTCACAGTTCCAGAGGCAAGGTGCCTAGTTAGCAGTGCCTGCTGAACGTCTAAAGGCTAATCCGGCTAGGAAGATCTCCCTTAAAGGAGTTCTCATGCTGTGTCACATCTCCATATAAAAGAACCAAAAATTACGCTGATTGAAATCCTCCAGCAGTCTTCCATACTCTTCACATTTGATATGAAGACATGACTGGGAAAGGGCACTAACAGCCTCCGATCTCACCCTGGGAAGGATCTTTCTGTAGGAATTGTGGAGGGAAGCCATAAGCCTCCTCCTGTTGGAACAGGGGAAGTTTTGGGTGCAGCGGCAGTCTGCACGAAGCGCTGCAGAGATGCTGGGCTGTGAGTCAGTGGCACTCGGAGCCTAGAAGAGCTGTATCGTTACGGTATCATCTGTCAAGCGGCCCAACAGTGAGAAGCTACAAATGCCATTTAATCGTGCCTCAGCCACTTCTACCTGAGATCTGTGAGTTTTACAAGAAACAAAATCTCATTCCAGGCTTAAAAAAAAGGTTGAGATCTATAGGTAAAAAGCTGTATATTAGATCTAGATATTACTATTGTAGTTGCTAATAATACATGATTTCAACATACAGACTAGCAGACACTTAAGTTGAACACAAGAATTAAAATAATGACAGGTTGTGGCATATGACAACAAATTTACAAGTAGTAGCAAAACTGTCCTTTTCTTATGCATAAGATTTGGCATTCTAGAGGGAAAACCTGCTGGAAATATGCAAGAGGCTCACGGAAATGGAGGGTAAGATAAGAAAAGTTTAATGGAAGATGCTGAGTTGGATGACTGAAGTCTTCATCAAATAAGAAAGCAGTATCCTATTTACTTTCTGATGCTGTGTAAGTGAATGAACCTAAGCCCACACATTCTCTTGCAAATCATGTCACAAGGATTCTATCTCTCTACACCCCAGAGGTCACAAGTGACCATGTACTGACCCCTGACAGACTCCTGCCACCTTTTCTTTAATACAGCAAGCATACACATCTCTAACCACCTGAGCCTATACAAGTGCTATACATCACATGCTGCCTCCCCTTCTTTTTTTTAATTTTAGCATCTTTAGCTCCCCCCCCAAAAAAAATGTTTTATCATCTTTTATGCCTCTCTACAGACTTTCTTGCACTGAGAAATTTCTCCATACTTAAACAGATGTGTTAAGGTATAAGGAAAAACATAAAAAGATAAGATTATTTCTGGGAGAGACTTAGCAGCTTTTCAGAAAAAGGAATATTTCATTTCAAAGAAAATAAAATCTTTTTCAACTGAACAAGCCTCATGTTTATATTATCACTAAAACTTTTGCTGAAAGGGGAAGAAAGAGTAACTGTAGACAATAGTTCAAAAGGAAGTTCTGTTACAGTACAGACCAAAAAACTGAAGTTCTTAGAGTGTATAAAATACATAATCAATGCTGAACTTCTGCATTTGCCTAAAATACCAAGCTGTGAGTGTCCTTTTAAAGCTGCTCTTTAATGTGTTCAACAAGTCTTAATGCTGAAAGCTATACAAGGAGATAATTAATACAATAGCATTCACCAGGAATAAAACTGAAACTTCTCCAGCTCTAACAAAGACAGCATTCAAAAAAAAAAAAAAAATAGGCATTTCAAAGACCACAGTAGATGCTGGACCTAGACTGATTCTTGAGTTAAAGACAGACATCCGCTAGCCAAAAGGAATAACTAGAACAAGGGAGAAACTTTAAAGTTTCAGACTTTCAAGTTTGAGACCTCTAGTTTGAACTTATCTATGTTTTCACACATCAAGTAGGTTCAGTGGAGTTAGAAATATCCAGTATACGTAATGAAAACAATCTCTATCTGTGGATACAGCATGAACATGATAACATGTTTTCCAAGCCTAGAGCAATTGTCAAGCAATTACTATTTGTCAAGGCAACACACTTGATAGCCGGGGTCATCTAACCCTAGGTCATCTCCTTCTACCTTACTCCGAGGTGGGTGGCAGTGACTCAGCTGCCCAGCTTTCTTTAATTTGCTCTGAAGGTAAGTTGGGGAGGGAGGTTTCTCTCCTTACAGGCAGGGAGAAAGCCGAGGGGAGGCTGAGGCAGCAGCGAGGGGTGCAGTCACTTCACCATGATGGCTGACACAAGGAACAGCTGCTGGGGTTTTGTTCCAAGGGGAAGGAGGGCCGGCGCAGGTCAGAGGGGACTCCTGGACAACTGATGATTAACCAGGGCTTTCTAAAGCCCTTGCAAGGCCCATATTGTGTTTGTTTAGGACCCAGAACTACAAGTGCATGTTATCAGCAGACTGGGTGGATTGGTTTGTGTCTCTTGAGTTAAATTACCAATTCTAACTACCTTTTAAAACAGAGAAGAAAAAGACCTTGTCTTGCACAGTGTATTTTGGTCCGGTTTAACATTTGCTTTTTTTTTTTTTTTTTCATTTTAAAGGCCCTTATTCAACTAAATATACCCTGTTTATAAAATATGATTCTTTTTGCTATCCATGTTGTTATTCCACGCCTGTACAATTTTTATTTAGTCATCTATATAACTAACCTCTGATTCTTAATTTTTACATTTTATGATAGAAAAATTAATGGCTTTTCTTTACCACATGATTCAGTCTTCCAATTATAACTTGTAAACTGTGTGTAGATGGAAAATGGAATTCAATTAAAATGTAGCAAAAAAGCACTTCATTTTTTATCAGTTTAATTAAATAACCATAGATGTACATAACATGTAAGAAAAAAAATATCAGAACATACCGTACTGAAAAGTGATTTATTCAACAAGGACTAATCACTGCTAGTTGGTGAACTTAAGTGATTGCTTCTGGTCAGCATGACCTTCAAGACTTTAGAACTAGTACATCTCATCCTCTTATAGTTTTCGTTCGTGGACGTGATGAGAAAAACCGAAATTGCCTGCTTTTTCATCTCCCAGTGGATTTTTCAATTTTGAACATACTAGTCATTAATATAAAGTAGATGAGTACACTAAAAGAGAAAAAAAGCTCTCAGAAGCGGGTTCAGCATTCTGTAGTTCCAACTGCTCTACCAGTGACTTCCACCCCTTCTGTGGTTTGATTTTCTCTAAAACTTTGGCATAAAAAAATGTGTTGCATAGTATTTTTATTGTGCTATTTTAAAATACTATAGTAAATTTAACCTTAATACAGGCTGCCCTGCTTCCATACTTAATTTTAAGTGGTCTTGTTAAAAAAGAAACATTTAATTTAACTGAAGTGTACATATAGAACTCATTAAACATATATTAATAATTATTTCAGGAGGCCACACAAGTAATAGAAAATGTGGATTCCTTCCTTTCTGATTTATCAACCATTTATGCTGTAGTATGTTCAAAACAGAATGGGTTCCTACTGTGCCTGCTGGTGTACATACAAAGTTAAAGAGACAGAGCCCTGGCACAGAGGTTTGCCTTCATTTGCTCAACACCTGAGGTGTTAAAAGTAAAAAGCCAAATAGGAGAGGAGTTGGGTTTTTTTTAAAGCACTGGCTGTTCAGGTGCAGATTTACCAGCAGCAGGAGGCAGAGGGTGAAAGGATGCTATAAAGAGCTCTAGATCCTCCTCTGTTCCTCCATCCCTTCCTATTCCCCTCCTCCTCGAGCTCTAGCTGCGGTCAGCTATGCCTATCTACTGAAAATTGGAAGGACTTTAAGCTAACTAGGGAACGGAACGTAAGCATCAACCACCTTCATCTTTGTTAAATATGGAGACTTCGCTTTGAACTTCCTTGTCCTTGCTGATTGACTTAGAAGGATAAACCTACTGTCAGGACAAGTCCCCAAGTTGAAAGGAAGAGAAGGAAAGTTATTTCTGTGAGTGTCCAAAGGTTGTGATCCTGGCTTGCTGAATTTTGGAACATGATTTACAGATTTGGCATTACAGATCTGTGGATTCAATTTATTCACTTAACAAGGATTAGAATAGAATTGCTCTTCCCAGATTACTGTGATGGAAACACCACTATCCCATGGATTTTCTATTCTTTTTTCTTGCTCTTTTTTTTTTGGCGGGCTCAAAGATTTCCTCTCTGTAGTAGAGAGAATCTGAAGGCCAGCATGAGGAACAAGAAAAGTCACTACTCAAAATTACAATGGTAGCTACAAGTTTCTGAAGAGATGAAGAAAGTTTGGTTTAGGTAAGGGCAAGATTAAGTGAGGAAAAAGAGATGAGGTAGAGGCATTTATTAATATATGCCATAAAATCTTTGAAATACCACAGGCTACACAGTTAGCAAACTGACTGAGGTTGGTTCTAGTTGGTTGAATTTAAAGAGGGGAAAGTCCTGGAAGTACTTGTTTCATTTTTACAAAGACTGTGAGTAGGCCAAGACTCATAAATAAACCGTCTTTTAAGAATACAGGAGAGGTCCGTCTGGTTCAGGCCAGGCATATACTTGGCCAATGAACGTATCTCCAACGGCAGACATAGGCCAATTCTTACCCAAGTACTCTCTCAGAGAACGGCAAGACCAGGACAAGTGTATTTGATATTTCCCATGGGTTCCAGCATCCAACTTTGGTTTAGCTTGGGGGGTTTCCTGGGCCTGATGTTGTTTGTCTAGTCAGTGACCTTTACTAGAGCTCTTTTCCAAGGTCATGTGCAGTCTCTCCTTAGATCCATGTGAACTTCTTTCATCCATATTGTCTAGGCAAAGAATGCCGTATTACTCATGGCTATATAAAACAATACAATTTATTGTATTATTTGGTTTGAACCTGCCTACTGCCAGCTTCATATGATGCACCCTCATTTTTTTATTGATAGAGAAGGTGAAAAGTTGATCCCTGTCCAGCCTTTTCATGTGTGATTTTAAACATTTACTGCTGTTTTGAAGAAGTGTCACAGGGGTGCTGTAATTAAAGTCTCTGAAGAAGAGTCCATTGCCCCTGCGCTGGAAATCTATTTCTTCTTAGCTCTGCCAATCAACCACCAGTTTGCCTGCTATCTGTGGCAGATGCTGAAGCTGCTATTGCACAGAAGTCCTTCCAAGATCCTGGGGAACTGGAAGCTTAGATGAGCACATTCTGAGAGAGCCATTCTTTCCCACTGTTAGCGAAGATGCATTAGAGGAAAAGATGCAGTCATGCATATTGTGCTCTTAAAACCCTGCTGGTCTTTCTGCAAGCAGAATCTAAAAGAATAGTAGGGAGTGGAAATGAAGAGAAGAAGATTTGCAAATCCACAGAAATCAGTCCCATTGCAAGAAAATCACTTGCTAAGAACTAAAGCTCAAGGAATCAATGTAAACTTTATCTGAAAACTGAAGTAGAAAACTGACGATAACATAGTTCAAGCTTCCTCTAAAGAAGAAGGCCATTGTTTCCAGAGTTTGGCAGTAGACCTTCGGCAGGCACAGTTAACATAATAATTAAACCAGCAGAAGCTTGTGAGAGTTTCCTATTATTTCAGTAGGAGATTCATAACCCATGCAGTATACTCCCATTTTCCCTGCTATGTCTTTTACAAGGCACAGGAATATCTCTCAAGCAGGCAGAAAAGCCCAGTTTCTATTAGTAAAAAATTAGATGGATAGGTAAGACAGCTTTCCATTCTTAAGTAAAAATATCAACAAAGGCCTTTTAGAAATCTTACTACAAGGTAAGGGATATTGTGTCCCTGTACAGAAGAAGATAAGCACCTACCTAGCACCTATCTCACCTAGCACCTCACCTGCTGTGAGGGTGGTGAAGCACTGGAACAGGTTGCCCAGGGAGGTGGTGGATGCCCCATCCCTGGAAGTGTTCAAGGCCAGGCTGGATGGGGCTTTGAGCAACCTGCTTTAGTGGAGGTGTCCCTGCCCATGGCAGGGGGGTTGGAACTCGATGATCTTTGAGGTCCCTTCCAACTCTAACCATTCTATGATTCTATGATTCTATTGCAGAAAAAATGTTCTCTTAGAGAAATTATGTAAACTCCAGTTAAGTGTCGAAGCTATTAAACAGTTCTGTACTATTGAAGTAGAGAAGGTTAAGGGAGACTGATGATGCTAGGACACTGAAAGTCTTTTCATTTAGGTCCGTGAGTAACTGCAGTTAAAGTGACTCTATTTGACACAAAATGATGTGTACTGTTGCAAAGTAGTTTCTGTCAGCAGATTTCACCTAGGCAACACCCAGTCTATCAGATATAATCATACTGGGTTTGGCTGCAGGATCTGATTATTTCGGAAGAGTGTATTTGGCCAAGCAGGTGAAGAAATTATACTGAAAGTTTCACAAGACTCAAAGAAAGGCTAAAAAAAAAATAAATAAAAAAGCATACAAACCCCATGTTATTAAACAGGTAAATGAAAAGTTTTTTCAGGAGCTCTCAGCATTCCTCTAGTTAGAACGGGACACCTATTTGTGCCCGTTATGAACACGTGCACGTTTGGTAGTCTCCATTTGAGGAAAGTAACTCTGGAATACATGTTATTGCTGCTGACTCCCTGCTGCGATGGTTAGATATGCTGAAGGTTAGAAAGGCTCAAAGCCCCTAACGTTACCAACTCTAACCCTAAATGTTGCCTGGTTCTGACTGGCTTAATTCAGAGCCATATGTCACATAAAAGGCCCTGAAGATGGTCTTGCCCCTCACTGGCTTGTTGAAAAACATATAATTAATTATCATTTGGACTATCAGCCCTTGTTTGGTAACTCCCTGAAAGACAAAACCAAATGTACCTTTTGTTCAAGGCAGAGGGTCCTGACTCTCAGATATTTATATGGAGACAAAGCATCTCCTGAGTATTGCAGAGATTTTGAATGTGAGCAAATCCCTAACTCTGATAGACCTGTCAGTCACCCAGACCTTTGGTACGTTAAGGTATGAAGACAGCACTGTACTGAGTATCCTTTGTTCGAAGTTTAATGAGGAGAGGACTTCTTTGTCTACACAGACATCTGATGCAGCATGTACCAGGTAGCTGCAAGGCTGTTTCAGTCAACTTTGTGTACAATGTAGATAAAGTACAGAACGTTTTGTGAGAGACTATAAATGCTGAGATGTTTTCACTGATCTTAAAAGATGACCTAGAAGCTGATTTAATTGACCTGTTACTGTCTGGATCTCTCCTCTGGGAAGTAAAAAGCTCTTGATAATATGATGTATAACAGCAAAACCATAACCAAGTGTTTCAAATCAATGCTGCTGTTTCTGTAAGTCTGAGAACTATTGATCATATAGTTTCAGACTTCTGTGAACTGAATCAATCATCTGGTGTGGTACTACACTTAAATCCTTTATCTCCTGAGGCTCTGATGACGACTGCTTTTTCTGGGAGGAGGCAGGGGGAACACAAAACCAACAGAAAATTCCTGCTTGGTTCGCGAGAAATGCTGAAGGGTAGCGCTCAGTATAATGTAGCCCAGTGTTCCTATGAGGAATCTAATGTCTTTTCTCTGCTGCGTGGACCCCTATGTAAAAATAGACATCTTGCAGGCTGGCAGTTCAAAATCCCTAAGGATTAGTGATCGGTTAGGAGATTATGGATACTACTCCAGTCTGAATTTGAAATGGCAAATGAAAGTGCTGAGGCACTGATAGTTGACACTGAACTGTCAGCCCCCTCACCCTTCCTGTGAAGTTGTAGATACAGAAGGCTCTGATGCTGATTTTTAATAGTACATTTGCTTCTGCAATCACTTGTTGAAGGGAATCTATTTCTGGTGTTTATTGTTCCTAATAAGCCAGATAGCTTGTTAGAGAATAAGAGAGAGAAAAGCCACAAGACCAACAAGTCACTGAGCACTATCAACAACACAGTACTGAAAATACAATCACTATTGGGGCTATAAATACATAACACACTCAACAGAGCCAGTCACTATCAAGGTCCCTGCAGGGAGTGTGCAAGTAATAAAATAGGTCTTTTCAGGCCTTGGACTTTAAACTACATGAATCAAAGACACGCCATATTGCTGATGAATCTTTTATCCCTTGCTATGTGCATGGGCAGCAACTTGTGCTGGGAATCATGCTCCTCTTGCCTCCATCAGACTTCCCTGCCAATACAAGTGGGCCCTGTTAGTGGATATGTCCCAGAAGCTCAGAATCACAGCTTTTAGGACACTGAATAAGAGACACTGTCTTAAATCATAACTATAGCTTTACTTGTGGAATTTAGAAATAAATAGATTTCTGTTTAAGGGAAGTCTTCTCTCTCCCTCCCCTGCTGTATGTTTCCTCTTGGAAAAAGGAAATGTTACTATGGGACGTGTTGCTCTCTGAAGAATCACATTAGGGAAAACTTTAAATCCCAGTAACATATGACTCCTTTACCCATATATACAGAGATATATCCAGTATGTTAACTCAAACTATATTTTGCTAATGGTCATACGGAGACTTAATTTACTGTATGAAATTAATTATACTATTACATATAAAGTTAAATGAATCACACAGTACATATACTCCATTATTTCCATCTTTGTGGTATGATGGAAATAATGAAATCATGAATGTTTGTACTCGTGATGCTACTTAATGCCCTGAGGATAGTGGACATGAAGGTGCTTCAAGCAGTAGTCTGCTGATACCATCTAATGGACTCTGCTTGTCCAAATAATTTGTCCTTGCACTTACGGGGCACGTACACACCAGCAATGAAATCCGTCTATGCAAGCATTCAAAGAAGCAGCCAAAAGCACCCCAGATGAGTTATTCATGCTCTTTATAAAAATTGGGCAATTAAAATAACTCTCTATGCTTTGGCCAACTTAGATGGAAAACCAGGCTATACAAATTAACATACACAAAATCTCCATTAAGAAAGCAACCATCTCTTTATACTGTTAACTGTACATCACGATATTAGTCTGGAGAGCCCAAAACTACATACAAACACACTTTCTAGTACTCCAGAGAAAATATTTTCTTAATTCTGGCATTTTCTTATTTATTTCTCAAAATTGGCCAAAGAACTTCCACAGTCTTAGATGCTAACACTTACACTTTTCAACCTATATCCAACCATAGGATTGTCTTTTTGAACTACAGTTTCTACTACTTTGTCCAGTCCAATTGTGGTTATGTTAAATAAGGGGATTACCACCACTTTGAAACATTATTAAAGCTACTAAAATAGAAAAACTCATAATAACCGCACACCATGTTCTCCCAATTCTACCTCCAACTATACAGTCTTCTGCCAACTTAAATAAATATTGTATCATTCCAGTTTCCTTGTATATGGTTGTTTACCTCACATAATCAAACTGAATACATTATTTTTCTTCCTAACTACCCTTTAATTATTCTTACTGTTTCTGAGTTTCCTTATTTAACCTATAAGCAATATTTTCAAAATTATTAAGTGGTAAATTCATTTGCACCTTTGAAAATGGGGGTTAGATCCTTCTATATTATTAGCTCTATATTTTTCTGAGTATCATACTATCCAAGATAGACACAGGCACCTTGCTGAGGGTTGACTTATGTAGTAGCTGCATTGGGCCTCTGAAGATATGCAGGAAAACTGTATTTCTTATCATAACAAATCCCCTCTGGTTAAGTGATTATTTTCTTTAGTCAACAAAAGTTATTTTTAAGCTGTTCGATAAAATATTAAATGGGAAAGCTGGATATATAGCTTGCATTTTATAACTTCAAAACTATAAATATAAATGTGAATTTTTAATGACAAAATTATTAAATTAATACACAGGCTGAAAAGCAAGTTCTGACAAGTAAAGCCAGGCAACCTTAGATTTTAATTGTAAGTAAAAGGGGCCTTAGTAGTTTTTTTCATTTTTCTCAATTTGTTCAATTCATTAAGGCATCTCACAATTTAGAACCATTATTCTCTCTTCACGAAACATCTTGGATCATAAACTACTTCTTCTTTGACTTCCACGAGAAGTCACGGCACTCAACTTTCAGATGGCTTTTTAAAGCAGTATTTAACTTCTATCCAGGAATTATATTTTCCTATCATTGTAAAAAACGTTTGAGTTAAACATTCTGAAGTTATTTGCTAGACATGTTCCTCCAAAAGCTTCTCTGACCTATACTGTTTTTCTTCTATATAAACTGTATTAATATAAAGGTGCAGTGGTATGTGATTCATATTCTTGAATAATTCTATTCAATTGACAACAATCGTTCTCCTGATTGGCTTGTATTATAAGGGTTTTAAGACTTTAGTGGTCTCTTTCTAAGTTAATTCTCAAACAGCCTAAGTAGATATCTCCTACTTAAAAAAAAAAACAAACAACAAAACATAGACCAAAGCCAGGTAAATCTAGATGATTCAAGTGCAGTATTAAACAGAAAAGTTATAGTAGAACCCCTTGGTTCTCTATCAAGATAAAAAGACAGAGTGAGCTACAAAAATGAAGGAGTGCTACTTCTCTTACATAGATCTTCCTCCCTGGGAGGTTCACAAGTGAAAGCCATTTGATTCTCTGTACGCTATTCACATCTTTAATACAGCTGCTTCTAATAATTGAAACATTTCTAACACAATTTGAGGGAAAAAGGTACAATAAAATGTCCATTTGCAAACGTTCACAGCCTTTCCTGTCACAGACCCAATGCAAGAAAAAACACTGGAATATAAACACTTTAATTTGAAGACTTTAATTATTGTTTGATACGAACACGTAAGTCCTCAGGTGGCTAACAGATTAACACAGTAATAAATATAAACGGTTTTCTCATCATCCTTCAAATTGAATTTCTTAGAAAGAAGAGACATGCTAGCCAGTATTGTGAACAGACTGAATTCTGTCAGTCTTCTGAATAGGTAAATGATCTCCATTCCTTCACTACCCTTGCTCTGTTATGCTACATATTTTATGCTCTAACAAAGCATATACAAAAATTATTCACATTATAATCAAGGCCATGAATGTTGGTAACACGAACCATACATATTCTTTAATGTTGCTTTTGAGTACAGGAAAATAAAATATCTTGAGGTTTGGAGCAGAAATACAAGTGATACTTTCTAATATCACTAACTAATTTCGCTTTAGGGTTCCATTATCACAGCATAGATACTTGGTTTCATTTTTATTACTATCAGGCTTTACTTATCACGGTAAAAATAGGCTGTTAACCACAGAAAGTAAAATTAATCATCAAAGTTCTGGTTTTGTTTAGGAATCAGACTTTTTCAGATACTCTCTCAAATAATAAAATAGTTATCTATATGTGACTTAAAAGAAACTACATGTGTTTTGAATGCAGAAGATTTCCTCATACTATCTACAAAGATATACGTACCTGAAGAGCATGTGCTAGATAGAATTAGAAGCCAAGGAAAAAGGGTATTGACAATGCTGAAACCAGCTTCCTGCCCAGAGGATCAAGTAGTGTAAGCAGAGTAATAGTACTGCTTGCATAAACAGGTAAAATGCTTTATCCTTATCAATGATCTGTAAATAGAAATTATATTTATATGAACTTTAAAATGAAAATAAGTGAAAATGAAAATATAGAAAGGCATACAAAATACAAGCATACATCTATCGATAAAAAATGGATATGTGCATTTTTGATGATTTATCATGTGTTCAGATTATCCAGTTTCATCTCCACATTCCAAATTTATTTTTCAAATTACTCCTTAATATTATAGATTATTTATTGAGTGAAGCCAACAATTATGAAAGAAGATAGATGTAAGAGCATTGTGATAATGGAAATTTTTTGTCTAATCTGTTCTAAATTGCCAGTGAGGAAGATGCTCCAGCATTGCCAGATAGCCTGGTTCCAGTCTTTAACTGTCCTTGTACTTAGATGGATTTTCCAAACATGTAGCCTGTTCTTCTTCACTCTAAATTAAGATATTTTTTTTTTGTCCTTCCACAACTGGGTACAAAAGACAATTGATGACCATCTTCTTCCCAATAATCTTCAGATGTCAGATTATTTCCCCCAGTCTCCTCTTCTCTAGAGTAAATGAATACAACTCTTTTGAAATGTGACTTATAAATCTTGCGTTCCAAAAACTTTTTGCTCTCCTATAGATTCACGTTTACCTGGAAATCAAAACTATCTTCCTTTTCCAGACTTTATTTCAGCACAGAGATACTACAATTTTATTCACTGACTTTTATTCTGACCATTTTGTGTGAGAGTTCTTCCATTTCGCTTCATCTGTAAAAGCAGGTAGTATCGATGTTATTTGGAATTTTGTGGTGCTCCAGAGCAGCAGGCCCCACAGACCGTTGAAACAAAATACATCTGTCCATCTCTTCAGTAACTTCTTTAGAAATCAGTAATGACACTTAATTTTCTTTGAATGTACAACAATTCACTTATTTTTTTCCATTTCTTCAAAGAACTGGATAGAACAGGGACTTTGTATACTTTCTACCTAGTAATACTGTAACTTTTATTTTTACATTTAACAGCTAAAACAAGAATTATAATATTCTTAATAAATAAGCAGACAGATAGATGGATGGACAGGCAGACATAAATCTAGTTTTCTTTGAGAATTGAGTATAATAGAAGGAAGATTTGACTTGAAGTCTGTATGTCTCTCTTGTCTCAAAATAATGTCTGCTGAAATGGAGGTAGAAGGATGTTGCTAATTGAAGTATACTATAGAGTCTCTTTATGATGATTAAACAATTATTAGTTCATGGTAAACGTACATCATGTTCTGCATTGTTTTCAGTGATTTTTTGTCTGAATAAAGCAGAAATATTCTGGACCAAGAAAAGTAAAACAAAGGATGTAAGATAATAACAGATGAAAGAAGTGCCATAAATGCTGCGGTGGCTGGTTGTCTTCACATTTATTTCCAGATGCCCGCCTTTAGAGAATCTAGTCTCTTTACTTACTTTGAACCAGAGAGAGTTTATCCCAGGAATCTCCACATTATTTCCTTGGAAATAAGGGGGGGGGGGGAAGAGTGAAAAACTGGGCAGTAGTTTCTGACACCTAGCCCAGATTTTCTGCTTCTTTGCCCTACTTCACTTGCACAGACTATGCAACTACACCACAGTCACATACGAAAGTTCTTCTAAGAAGTGGTTTCTACGGTTTGGTTTTGCCTTTTAATATTCATATAGTTTATTCATAGAGTACTTTCATAATGAATTCCTAAAATTTTGTAGTTGTTCTTTGTAATGTAGTTACTCTATCCATCTGCAAAACATCCAAATCCCATGATACCTAGGTGTGCTCTCAATAAGTTAAATGAGTAAATAGGCTTAAGGGTTCCCTGCAGCATTATGCTCCTGCTCAGAGCCACCCACTCCCCCATCTCTGGAACAGTCTTTACAATTCCTCTACCCTTCAGCCAAAATCCTGATGTCGTCATCTCCTCCTTGCCATGCTCCATCTTAGCTTTCAGCAGCTCCTAAAAACTTATATCCCCCCACTTCCTCAGGAAACATACAGAGGCAAACCCCCAACAAGTGAATTATTTAAGCAGGAGTGATGGGCACAGAATGTACGCGCAATGAAGAGAGAAGCAGTTTATGAACACTTCTGTAGTAGACAGTTGTACCTGAACTATTTGCCGTAACAGTTTTCAGAATCTCTTTTCATAGAAGTCCTAAAATGACTTTTTTCCTCAAAACAGGAACTACCAGTTCCAGCAGCTCAGACATTAGAATATGTAATATATTCAGAGAGAAGTGGACAACTTCAAATACTTTGTTTGGTTGTTTCATGTCATTTTCTAGAACTATGCTCGAGGGGATCACAGTATTACAATTTTATATAATGCATTTGCATTTCAAAATTACAAGATCGTTATAAGAAATAACACTTTTTTTTTCAGCCAGGTATGTAATATCCATGACAGATTTGCTTTATGTTTTTCTCCATCTATGTGTATATAATTCTACTTTCTTATGTTTTTCATTGATGTTCTCTTGCTTTTTTTAATGTCATTTCTATCATTTGCAAGAACATAACTCTACTGAAGCCAAAGTAAGCCGAAGGTACAGAACTGTACATTCATGCTATAGAATTGATTTTGCCCAACATAGTTCCCCACTATGTTGCATGTATGGTTGATGGCAATAGAGCAAAGCCAGAATAGCCAGTTAGTTCCTCCACAAAAGCTGCCTGCATTTCTGCAGGAATGCTTCTCCAAATACCTCATCTGTAGGCAAATTTATTGCTGAATAGTTGTTATGATGATCTATTTGCTTCCCAGTGTTCCATTAAGAATAATTTCCTATTAAGAATTGTTTCCAAACACCTACCTCCCAACCTTCCTTCTCAACTTCTAGCCATTTTCCTTTGACCTATATAGCATCCTAAAAATTCTGTCCAATTTATTTATTTCATAGAAGTCCTTTATGTCCTCAGCACTCACCAGAGGAGCTGACCCTCTTTCAGAATCTGCATATAGTTTTTATTTGAACAGTTTATTTCTTCTCTTTACCTCTGAGTAACTTAAATGACAATATTCAACTGAATGCTAATGGACTGTGTTCCAGCATTGTCCCACTCACCACATTTTCCTTTCCCTTTTTATTTTCTGTCTTCAACTTTAAGCAGTTAATTCCAGGTTACAAAGTAGTCTGTGACTGTAATTTTATTTCCCCTTTTTGTGTGTCCTGCACATAGTTTTCTACAACCTGTAAAATTAGAAATGATCGTGAAAATAACTGGTGATCTCACTAGGTCAAAATATGACCTGGAACCTAATAGTAATTACATCGCATACTGGAGAACCGTCCAAGTAATACAGAGATTATGTTAATCCCAAGATATTATTGCATATCCCTTTTTGAAATCTGTGTAAATATTCAGTAAAGCACTTATCTCATCATGTGCAAGATGAGGTCACTATTTTATATTGAAGTGTGCCCACCTCAGCATCAGGTCCTTCTAAAAAATCTCAGAATAGAACACCGTAAGCAAATGCATTATATTTCAGGTTTTTATCCTACAAGGAGATCCACACAGGTGGGACCCAAACTGCATTTTAATAATGAACTAAATCTGTTTACCCAAATGGTCACATACTGACTTCTTTACTGTAATCTTGCTTATTTTTAAAAGAATATTCACTCATCTAACTGGCTTTCCAATTTCCCTTTAAAAATACTTCACATTAGGTAAGTACTCTTTTGCCTTTTATTGTCCTCCTCTGACTGATTTTTCAGACTTTCTATGCTTTCTTTTTAATTAAGTCACACATTATATCCAAATTTACACATTCGTTGACATTTCTTTTCAAGAAACATCTGAAAGATACCTATAGATTATTTGTTATCATGCCATTGCAATTTTAATTTAGAGCAGGCAAGTACAGTTGTAATTACTGCCAACTGGATGTAGTTCGTAAGGTTACGCCTGTGTTACGGAGCTAAACAGGGCCCAGGCACACACTGGGCTTCTACCACATGATGATCCATGCCATTTAATTACTAGCTCTTTGGTACACTTTTGGCCCAGGCCAAAACAAGCACAGGAAGGTTTGGGGAATAGCATGGGTTAGGGACTGCTCTTAGTAGGCAGTATGAACGAGGCTGCCCTGCTTCGGGAGAGCAGATGGGTCAGCCACGCGAATGTGAGCTGTAATTTGCTACCAACTCCCGACGGGGTTGTGGTGCATTTTGTTGTCGAGTACAGATGTCATCTAAGAAATTAAATGCAGCTGAAAATTGGTAGAGAGTAGGCGTTCCTTCTTGTGGTCCCATCACCAAACCTAAGTGAAGGATGAGAGCTGTTGGCATGGGAGAGGGACAGACCAGTGTTAGGCTGACTATGACTTCCCCATGGCAGGCGAATTCTCAGCCTGTGAGTAGGAATCTTGGCTACCTTGTGCTACCTCCAGTGGGCAGAGCAAGGGTACAGGATCTGGGCCCCTTCGTATTTTCAGACACTTATCTATATTTTCAATTACCGTTTTTGTTTGCTGTTTCTTCAACTATCTTTTCAAATACATGATCTGGTTTGTAGGCAGTGGTCTCAGATTTCCTTTTATTCAGTATTACTCTATTGGAAACGAAGAGAAAAATTAAAAGTTGAAGAAATTTGAAGAAAATCTGTTTTCTTTAAAAGTTTCACATATTTTCAGATTATATTAGCAAAAATATACTAAGCAGATAATTAGGCTTTCTCAGATAGCATCATGTGGTCCAAGCTTTCTTTCTGTTTTATCTTTGCACGATGGCAGGCTTAAAGTTCCCATTTCCCGTTCTGTTTTCTTTTCTCCTACTTCATACTTCACTAAACATTTATTTACAGTGGAATCGTGCTCTTATTCTCTTGCAGTGTCTCTCAGAAAGCTGAACCAGCTTTCTGCTATTACTCTTCAAACTCTTTGCATTTCTGTCAGTGATTTTCACAATGTTCACCCTTCTTCTGGTCTCTTTCTTAAACCAGAAGTATTGTACATTCATAAGGTCTTCATTTTAGATCTAATATCTTTTTATTTTTCTGATTACTATCAGATCCAGGACTGAATTAATTTGCATTACTTCTTCCAGTTGTTCTAAGTACTATACAAAAATATCCTCCTGTAGCCTTTTTTGAAACATTTCTTGCATGCAACTCAAATTCCTCCTTCACAGCTTTTCACACATTTATTTTCATATAAAAACCAATGTATGTATGTACAATATACATGTAACGTGTTAGATATAATAATTGTAGAGATCCTACAGAAATTCCATGAAACAAACCTTCAACACGATCTTCATGGATTTTGCATCTTCCATTTTCATTTGTGAAATTATTTCTGCGTCTGCCAGCCATGTGAGTTGCAGGATGTCCAAGGAGGGTCACTGTTTGATAAATTATGTTTCCCTCGCCTTATCTTCCTTATAGAGCATGGGATAGTTCTATTTATGTTTTAGCCAGATTTGTTTGTCATGCGATCAAAGACCATTTCATGGAATTTGTAGTGGTGCTGCACCTCTCAAGACCATGGGTACCTAAGCTGTGTTTATGAACAGAAAGCCCTAATTCTTCATTGTTATTTCCTGCAGGACTTTATAGATCAAGTATGTTTTCACGTCTCAACGTAGCAATATTCACTCATCTTTGTTCTCCTCTTGCAAGTGTTTCCCTATGGCTACATTTTGCTGAAAATTTTTTCCTGTTTTGTTAGTATTTCTAGCTATGCTTTCCTCACTGTTCTTCATATATTAAAAAGATAGACATTTTGACTGGTTGTTTTAACTGAGACATTATCACCCAAAAATTGCAAATCAAAAATACATGAACTTCAGTGTAAAAATAATTTTATCTTCAAACTACAACTCTACATTTTAGATTAGTAGTACTATTAAACAAGCAATAGTTTTGGAACTTAACAAGCGATATCAATACAGTACTCTCAAAACCAAAGTCATTTTCTAAAACTATGCTAATTCAAGTCAGTTTGATGTACTTCCCTCTAACAATAATATGCCATTGTTAGAATTCTATTCTTTCTCATGATGAGTAAGACCTTATTCCATAACTACTCTACTGTAAAATGAATACAAGTATTAAGTAAGGGACTATTTCAGGATCTGTATTGTATTATATAGTTAATAGAAAGGACAAATCTTCAGTAAGCAGCGGTGACTTAACTTTATGCATGCCAATTTATACCATTTGAGGATATACACCAGAAAATCCTAACAGGTTTTAAATAGTTTTTAATATTTTTTCTTTTTCTATGGATAATATTAACATGGTTCATTTTTACAAAATTACTTGCAGTTGATTCACTGTAACAAAAAACTTACTGCTACTACTGTACAAAACAAAAACTCATCATCGGTGTAACTGTTTTAGAGATTCCAAATCTCCTCTGCTTTCTAATCCTTGTCTGTAATGTCCTCATGCTCAGTAAATGAATCTGGCAAAGAATGGGCCCAAAATTATGCAATGTCCTGCTTATAACTACACTAGTTAAAAAATTTTAGGCACCATAAATGACATTCTCAGCCACACCTCCAATCATTTTCTAAAAAGTTGCTACTTCTTACTGTTATTGCAAACTACTGCAAGTATCAGAAGAGGCTTCAGAATCATATTTCACACATCTAAAATGAAAACTTCTGAATGTCACTATTTATGTTTTATCATGTACTTGGCATTCCTTTTATTCCAATCCAAAGAATTCAGATTATGTAAAGAACATTTAGTATAGATAGTAAAATGTGTAGGTATCTACCCTTCAGAAGACATTAACTTTTATTTAACATTTCTGTTAGGAGAAAGCATGATTTGCAAAAATTCTCCTGATTTTATGGATGTACATCTTTTAGTTGTCTTTTTTTTTAAAAACTTTAACTGCTCATATTACTATCAATACAAAGCACTCTTTCCATTAGCATTTCTCCTTATCTGCAAATAAAATCTGAAAACTTCTGCAATACCGTTTATCAATGCAGCATGTTTGCTTTCACTCAGATGCTCAAATTTTTAAGTTAGCATTCCTGTATTGAACAAGTACCATAAGTCTATATTTTTACAGGAATGTTTATCTCTGTCTGTAATTATTATTCCATTGATGTAGGAGGTAAGGTACTTTGATCCTATGAAGGCACATGCGTCATAAAAAACTTAGAATGCTGTCAAGATTCTTACCTGGTTTACTGCAAGTCTTATAGAAGTAAATATATTCTTGTATATATATGATCATGCTTAAAGTAATATTTTAGGCAAATTGATACACACATGGAAGAAAAATGGATTGGTATTGAACCAAAAGAGTTAGGAGAGTCCAGTGCAGAAAGGAACAGGAAACTTAGGTTAACAAAAGGAACAAAAAAAAGGGAGAAGACAGAGAACTCAAGACAAGGAGAGATCTTTAATAAAAATAAACCAAGAAAATATTACCATAGGGAGGAAGAAAATAATTTTACCTTTCAATAAGTCAGACTTCACCAGTAGAAAACTTTTACAATCTATCCCACTTTTTGCAAGTGAGCCATGTAGGACTCAATTTTTAAAATAAAGTCTAATGCTATACTTTGTTAAATTTAAATGTCTTTAATACGGATTTTATATTCTTCACGTTTAATTTTACACTTCCATAAACATCTTTAAATTACATTAGAAAACTAACGCATTTTATATGAAGGCAGAAGAACAATACTTCTTGACTATTCAAAACCATAATCAGTTCGTAAGTGCCATATTCTTCTTTTTCTATGTCTTCACTACAGTACTATCTCTCACAGACAATACTGGTATCAACATCAAAGGAAAGGGTCAGCAGTCTTCCACATCAGAAGTTAGGATAATACTTTCAACATGGAAGGTAGGATGGTCAGAGAGGTAGTAAGTGAAAAGCTTCAGAAGAGATGGTAGCTAAATAGAGTCAGGAAAAAGAAGAAAAAAAAAAAAAACAGGGAAAGATAAGATAACAAGATCAAAAAGGACAGGAAAAAACAATATACACAGGAAATAGCAACAGTTAACAATTGTGCTTATTTGTTTTAGAAACAGTACATGAACACCGACAGAGAAGGTGAGGAAGAAGGCAGCCATTCTTAAAAAGAAAGAGGTCTACAGAAAAGACTTAGTATGGTATGAAACGCCCAGGTATTCCTCTCTTAATGTGACAGGCCACTCACTTAACTTTTAGTTTGAACTTGTCAGTTCAAAGCAGGATTCCTGTGAAGTCAGTAGACTGAAATGGGCACCTCCAGAGGGCGATTCATCCCATCCTAAGGTCTGAATCTTAGAGTCTGAATCACATATTTGAAATGTAATTAATTTTTTGAAGTTCACTCGGTATTTGTGAACCTAGCAGCACATCTTTAACCTAAATAGTTACGGATAACAACATCTGGATTAAAATAGTATGAGAAACGGCACATTTTCAACTTCCTTTACTCTGAACATAGAAAATTTACTAATGACTTTCAGCTGCACAGAACACTTCATAGGCTTGCGCTGCATAATATTTTTTTATTACTGAACATTACTCATGTTCACTATACTAAGCACAAAAATGAAGTCTGACCCAAATAAAAGAAAGTTTGCTTTTCTATTAAGACTAATAGAAAGGACTACTGGGGCTTTAAGTTTATCCGCTGTAAGTAAAATCAAAGCTTGACATCACTGGGATTCTATATTCCCAACATTAAGGCCTGATTCAGGAAATTCACGTGTAACATACTTAAAATGGCACTGCTGATATTTCAGTAATTTGTTATTAAATACAGTAAATACTGTTGTGAAAAAATGCTGAAATCCTATGTCATGGTCATGGACACTTACATTATAATGGTTATTTTAAATGAACTATAAGTAAATACAAGAGTCATGGGTGAAGGGCTGGTTTTCAAGTTGGTATATAGCCCAGTCTCCGTGCAGGAAGGTTCAGTGTGGAGCAGGTCTGTGGGGACAACCAGTTCATATCACCTTCACCAGCTTGTCAGCCCAGATGCACAACCAAGACTCTGCTCTTATAGAATTGCAGTACCAAAGCATAAATAACCAGAGAAGAGGCTGGGAAAGGGAGCCTTCCTCCTGGGCACTGATCTGGGGGCTGGAATATACACCAAAGGGACAGTTCAGAGTCTGCGCTTTCTTGTTAGTACAGAAAGTCTGAGAGACATAATCCTGGGATTGTGCAATTCATACCTCATTGGAGACCTATGCATACAGTGGTCTTCCATGAATGACTATTCCAGAATACAGTCATCTTGACACTGCCTATTACATGAGGACAACAGAGTTGTCAGTTACAATGCAATTAAAAAGACATCTTCAAAATCTAAATATTGGTCCACTTGAAATGTGATTTTACACTGAAGAATCGATATGATGTAACAATTCTAGAGTCATGTAACATAATAGTGTAACACTAATGCAAAACAATGTAACAGCAAGGGCTAATTATAAAATACAGTGTGAAGTCTCTTATTTAGAACTTCTAAAAGCTGTATCTGCATTTAATTTCATTTTCTTTTTAGAATGAACATAATGAGTACTGCTATGTCAGTTTTTCAGTATTTATCTCTTCACTGGGGGCCCTTAGAAACTGCTGCTCAGTGATGCAGACACTGCACAGGAAAGGGAACCCTCTCACACAGCAATTTATAGCATAATCCTTACGCAGAGTTCTCTATCAGCAGAAATTAATATGCTGTCTTCCAAAAAGTAGACGTTACCACTCCAAAATTATTTGTGAATTGGCACCATAAGGCCTCTCCCTGCTCCAACTATTTTGACTCTTTCTGACCCCAGCCAGCAACAGGGCAGTTTTATGGGGGATGCTGCTCTACTGTGCATCAGCTCAGGGCTCAGTTACACTACAGCATTGCTCAGCTGGACAGGTGCATATGTTTTATGCATACCACCAAGTGAATATAAGAAATCGGGAGGTTCCTATCTCTGTATCTAAAAATAAACAAGTTTTTAGCATGGAAATTCATGGTAATCATGTTATAGTCACTATATAAATATTAGTTAATTTCTCGGTTTTAAAAACACATCATTTTCCCTGAACATTTACTCTGCTATAATACCATATGTACTCATGGGAATCATGCAGTAACTAAGCACATAAATGAACAAATTACTGAATTAAATGTCTTTGTCAATTTCCTAATTTATTTTATTTTATTACAGCTTATGGATGAAATCCACACACTGATGTCTAACCTGTAATGAAAGCCAATGTAAGTAAACCATTATTCTACAGCTATGTTTGGTTATGAATTAACTTTGCCTAGTCCTGTTGAATAATGACTAATTAGCAGTTTTGATTTTCAGTTTTAGCATTATTACAATTAGGTTTTGCACACAAATTTTGCCACTCTTAAGTGTTATTTTATTGCCTGCCTGCCTGTGCCCTGCCCCAATGCTAGTGACTAGAATTAACAACAGAAATTTATGTAAAAAACTGGCTTTTATTTTTTGATGTCTAATACTGTTGCTGTTAAGAGCTAACTTAGGATGACAGAACATTGGGGCAGTCACGATTTTCTAGTACGAGAATGCATTTTGTGATTCAGGTTGGCTCTGAATGCCAATTTAAAGCCTTCCTTAGAAGCAACCGTACTAAAGCAAAAATGCACAGAGAATAAAGTACAGCTCAGCAAAGCACTTAGTCCAAAAACTGAAGTCTCAATCTGTTTTCCATGCAAGCATAAAGCATACCATGTCTGAGCACTAAATACAAAATATTAGTGTCAATACTTACCTAGCTCCTCCCTTTTCAGCCTGTTATTTTTCCTATGCTTATTACATTGTTTTTCATCCTTCCCTTCCTTCTGCAAAGGAAAATAATTTCCTCCTCTCCATTTCAGTTTCTTCCTTTCACATTTGCTTTTTCCTACTCACCTGCACAATTTCTGACATTCCAAAATTTAAAAGGGCTACAGATCCAATCCTGAGGTGAAATACCAAGTCCTGAAAGCTTTTCGCAAGGCTGAAGATAATGACTTAAAATTTAAAAGTGTTGTGTTCTCTCATTTCCAACAAAGATATAAAAACACCAGAATAATGTTTAGCAATGAAAATCTATTTAGATAACTATAATCTTAGAATGAGATCGCCATTCTGTGAAGAGCTCTGCTCATTCAGCAAAAAATAACAATGATTTTTACCAATTTGGAACTATATTATTATCTCTGATACCTTATTTTCATGCTTAGCTGTTATGAGAAGTGCATGTCAACTTGTGTCCTTTAGTAGCTGTTTTAAATGATGCACTGAATGCTTCAACAAATTAAATTATTCACATCTTTCAATACTTTATAACCAGCTTATATCTTACATATCTTATGAGAAGATACTTAAGGAGATAAAAATAGCAATAGTTAATGCTAACATATTGTACACAAATGTAAATATTTTTTCTCCTGTAGCAATTCATAAACATTTATTACCTATAACCATGACATATATTTTTAGATCCCAGCTCTTCTAAACACGAAATCCACCTTTTCAAGATTTTTTTCAAGTAACTTAATAGGCATTATATCAAATGTTGTTTCACACATAGTATCAACAATTGATGTTTCTCTGACATGGTAACAGCAAGTCAGCCCAGGGTAAGTTACTTTGTAGAGGACAGTGCCAAAACTTCAAGGAGTTACCTCTGAGTAATCATGAGATCCTGCAGTCTTTAAAGATAAAATGACATAAGACAAGTGAACAGAGTAGACCCAATTTGTAGGGACCAACACTGACTAACTAAAAGAGTGATCTCTATATCCACTACAAAAATCTGCTCATGAAAGAAACACCAAAATAGTTTTCCATTAATATGTACCCTCTAACACAAAAAAAAATAGAAGTATGCTCTCTTTTATTAGTGTTACGGTGATCTTGCTACCTAACTTACTTGTATTGTCAGGTGCTAAAAGGCTTATTAATTACTGAATTTGAATTTTACAGAAATGATGCTTCTGGCTCACTAAGCTAAGTTTAGTCATAGACATAAGCATGCAACCACGTATTAAGAAAACTGTTAAATAAAAGCTTAAGACTTATGAAAATATCTGTGCCCAAAAAAAACCCTGCATTCAAAAAAACCCTTGCATTTAGGGGGATACCCTAAGACATCAGCTTTCAATCTTTCTGCAGACTCTTTAGTCTTCATGAACAACTTATAAGGGATCTGCAAAATGATAATGAAGAAAAACAACCATCCTGTCAGTAACCTTCAATTTATCACCAATAGGTACAGTCATCCCCTGGATTAATTAATTTATTTTTAGGAAGGTCACAGAAAAATGCAAATCAAAGGCTGAGGGGAGACCGTATCACTCCCTACAACTACTTGAAAGCAGGTTGTAGCGAGGCGGGGGTCAATTTCTTCTCCCAAGTCACAGGTGATAGGACAAGAGGAAATGGCCTCAAGTTGCGCCAGGGGAAGTTTAGACTGGGTATTAGGAAAAATTTCTTCACCAAAAGGGTTGTATGTAGATGTGTTGCTTTAGGGACATTGTTTAGTGGTGGACTTGGTAGTGCTAGGTTTTATGGTTGGACTCTATGATCTTCAGGGTCTTTTCCAACCTAAATGATTCTGATTCTATTCTATGATTCATCTGTCTGTCTGCACGTGCAGTGCAGAACCCCATGGGCAGGATGCAGAAGAAAGCATAGCGGGACAGAAGAGAAGCTTTAGATGGGAGGGATTTGTGGGACCATTTGCATCTTTGCACGTAACCGTTCCTGGAGTAAGCAGGAAAGTAGGTTTTCCACTTCAAAGTGTCACGTGCAGAAACTGGCGAAACCAGGCTTTCAGAAGACACTGGAAAAGGCATAGCTAGGGCAAGTGTGGAGTGAACTAAATTCAGGTAGAGAACTGTAGCCATGTTCTGTGGTAAAGTGACTTCCATCTGACCCCAAATTCTGCGTTCACATACACTCATCCCCAGTCCTACCCATACACCTCATCACTGCTTCTATACCCATACACCTTGTCTAGGCTCGTGAATCTCTCTTCTCCCACTCACAGATGACACCAGGAAATAACCTTTCTCCACACTAGAGCAGAAGTCGCTGTCTCCTCCCTTACATGTTCCTTTCTGATACAAGGCAAAGATTTCCCTCGATTTCATATTCAGCTACTAGCTTAAGCCTGAGCAAAGACAACTTCAGAATTGTGTAAGTTAGCAACAGATATTTAGCAAGATAGTACAAAAACATGCACAAACCTCGTCATTTTCCATATATGTATCAAAACATACAAAGAAAAAATATGGAACAAAAAAAGGTTACGCAGAGCATGCTCACTGGCCATCTTTCTTTAGTTCCTTTTAAAACACTTATCAATAAAATGTGTTTCCAGTACTTTGTTTAAATTTTGTAAGATACACTACAGTAATTTAGATTAGACAACTGATTTCTTCAGGATAAACACATTTATACCACTTGAATACAGCATTTCTCAAATTCAACACCACCATAATTCCTAACATAAAGATGCGCTGTATGTTGGAAAAGGTAACATCTCTACAAATCACTTATGGATATGATGTAAGGTACTCAGGACAGTGGGAAGTAACCTATGCCAAGGGCAACTAAAAGCACTGACAATAAAAACATTTTATGATGGACTGGACACTGGAAAATTTTCAGTAGGGAAAAAAAAAAGTAATAGAGACTTTATATGAAACAGAGAAGATTTTTTTACAATGTAAAATTACCATTAAGGTAGCTGACAAATTAAAAGAAGTTGGTCAAATAGAATTGGGATTTTCTAAAAACTAATCAACAGATATTATAATAAGACACGCTAATACTTGTAAGGAAAGTTTACATCTGTTAATAATGACAGAATAGAAGATTTTAAAATCTATTTTTCTGGCAATGAGAAGGCAGGTATTAATTCAAAGAAAGATATATATTTTAATGAAGAGGAGTTGACAAGTTTAATCTTTGTATCATGAGGACCCAAGACTTGAAAAATTATAGTCGCTTCTCAGAAAACTACATCTACTAGTCAAGAACACACATGAAAAGTAGGGGTAGCTAAGACTTTTAGTGATATCCAAGGACAACGTGATGATTAAGACCCCCACAATTCTGTTACTGGGGAGGGAGTGGTGGGGACAGAAGGATTAGTGCCACCAGACTGCTCTTCCTGGCTCCTTTCTGGGAACCTCTAGTTGTTTCTGGTGGAGAAGCATGAAACCTGCCTAAAGCTGACAAAGTGGGACGTGCTCTCTACCTTTCATACACTCCAGAAAAGCGGTTCCCATATTTTTAGAAAAACAGATCATTATCAGCCCTTAACATTTTTCAAAAACCACCACACACTCATCTGATCAAACTTTTAACTGGAAACACTATTTAAAACACTGTTAACTGTGGTTTAGCCAAACAGCTGTTCAACCTACCATAGCCTTGTAGTCCACCAGGGGTTTGTGGACCACAGCTTGGAAACCATTCCAGCTGTTTTCAAAGGTACAATGATGTCTTCCACTCCATCCCTCCCTCCAGACCTTCTGGTTGCTGTGTGAAACATTTCTGTTTCTTTATCTGATTTCCCCTGGGATTAATTTTAGGGCCTGCTACTGCTTTTAGCTTTCTGAAGTAGCAGCAAACTGGTACTCTGCATTGCCCACAGTTCTGTAAACAACTGAAGTAAAACCAATCTGCCCACCCATAACGTTGCTACTGCCAGATAAAGGAATAAACAGAAGCAGAGGATAAAAAAAATGCAGATTTAGGAAAATGGGACCATTTTATGTTTGTTTCATATCTGAAAATTTATCATCAATGAGTATTACAAACTTTTATTTACAGAAAAGGTATAATTCTGCACGGGTTGCGTTTTGGCCGCATCTGGTTCAGGAGAAGTAGAGTTTTCAAGACGAGTAAACAGCTGGGTTTTGTGCACTTGAAAAGATGTATTCACAAAACTATGGCAGATAAAACTGGTGATAAGCAGCCTTTTGCCATCTTAAAGATCACCTAAATTGAACAAAACAGTGACCAAAGGCCCCTTGTTCTTCCATTATGAGAAACAGGGAGTTACAGTCCCCTATTAAACACTTCCATGTGTTCACGGTTTTAGAGACCTTTATCCTATTACCTACTTCCCAGTCAACGTCCTTCCAAACTGAGATATCCTGATCCATTTACTGTCCCTGCAGAAGAGCTATGCCATACCTCTCAGTCATTCTTTTCTATATCATATACAGTTCTCATCAATGCTCAAAATTGATCAGCATGCCAGTGCCACTTCTGATTCAGACACCATTTTGCCACTTTTTGCTAGCATCAACTCTATCCAGAATGATTTTAGGAAACTAGCAGGAGCTGCTAAAAATCCATGCAAACACCAGTAAGATGGCTTGAGAGGCCTGGTTTCTCACAGCAGCAAGATACTATCAGTTTAATGGTTATATTCCGCCCCAGTAACAGGCAGGAACTCTGGGATCAAAACCTGTCCTTTAAGTTCGTCAGGGCTGTGAAACCCTGAGAAGTAGGGACGAAGAATCTTCTCTTCAACTTGCAGCCCCCGCTGTGGTTAGAAAGAACAGCTACAAGCCCCTGCCTTCCTGAGTGGCAGGACTAGTCACAGCCCACTGAGCTCACAGCTTAGGGGGTGATGGCTGCTGTAATCCAACAGCCACTGCCTCTCTCTGCTGATAGATATGGCTCAACAGTGGGGTCAGCGATATCTGGCCTCTGTGACAGCCGTGGCTCCTAGATCACCACAAGCCCCGCTGTGAAATCCTTCTGCAACTCTTCAGGGTCAACATTAGGTCTCACTCCAACTGAGTATTTTCCTTTTATCATCTACAATCTTTATCACTGCACTTTTTCAGACCATTTAGGAACAGGTGGACTAGCAAAGGTGCTGGTACAAATCTCTGTGAGGTGGCATTGTTAAAACTGCCCATTAGTTGCTATACTGTTCCTTATCTTGTAACCCTCTACTAATCCACGAAGAATTTAAAGTAACTCAATATTTCATTTTGTTAACAGTCTTTGGTTACAGAGCTTTTTAAAAAACTTTTGGGTCACCCTTTCCTGTGTATCTGTTGATTCCTTCAAATAACTAGCAAAGCTCTAAGACAAAACTACTCTGTACAAAAGCCAAGATGATGGTTGCCTATTACACCTACCTATGTTCCTATTAATTACATTCTTTATCACATTCACTGGCATTTTATCTGTCATGGTAGTCAGACTTATTAGTCCATTAGTCCACAATCATCCCCAGAGCCCTTTTTAAAACTAGTGTCACATTTGTTACTTTCCATTCCTCTGTTACCAAGGGTAATTTAAGTGATAGATCATACAACACAGTTTGTGGCTCACTAATTTCATTTCTGAATTTCTCTAGGACTTCCAAATGAACAACATGCTATCTAGCAATCTGTTAATGTTTATTCAATCAATTTGTTAGAAAATCTTTTATTGATATTTCAAATCCAAAATAGTCCCTATAAAGAACAACTTTTTGTCCCTAATCCCCCTGTAATAAACCTTGCCAAAGCAAAGAGATCTTTTGTTTTTTTCTGAGATGGCTTTGTCTTTAAATATTCTCTTTATCTGCAATTATCTATTGAACTCACCTCCCTACCAGCAAAATTTACACCTGGAAAAAAATGGGGTTTGGCTTTTAGGATTTTAGCCTGTTACATTTCAAAATCTTTCTTCTGCCTTACAATAGGTTTACATTTAACTTCCGAGAATTATGCTCTTTTCTGGTTTGCTTGCTTGGATTTAGCTTTTTGAAAAACCTCTATTTATTTCTAGTGACTTCCTTTACTGTTCAGTTGTGTTGGGCAATTCTTACTCAACTGGGCTAGAATCAGAAAGCGAAGTCCCCATATCTCTTTTAATATTTATTTAAACTGTATCTTCATTTGTATACAATTCCTCTTCTTTAAACAATACTGGACTATTTTTTTTTTTTATTTTAATCTTTTTCTCTCCGACAAGTATGAGAAACTTGAGTATGACATGAGATATCGCTACTGAATGGCTCTTCTATAGTCACTTGTGTGCTAATCTAGTGTAAATCAAGGGCTGTCCCCCCTCTTCTGGATTCTCTAGCTGGTTTGTTCTTGATGATACCTAAAAATACAGCCTGTGCATGATGGCCTAATGCAGCCTAATGTTAAGTTTATCCAGTCTATATATAGATAACCAAGAACTCTTGTTATGATCAAGTTTTTGGGTTGTATAGCCTCTCCAGTTCTCCCACAGTATTTCGAAGTCACTGTCTCCATCCCATCAACTAGTCCAGAGTTCTCACTAGACTTCTCCTATTGAGATAGAGAACTATTTGTAATTATGTTTTGTGGTTTATTCTGATAAAAATTAACTTATTTGACTATATTTTCTTTGGTAAGTGCCGTTTTTCTGCATAGTCCAATCTACCATCTCTGTATCAGCTATAATCTATACACTGATGTTTCAGTGTCCCTTTGAAAGCAAGAAAAGGGATACATGCAGACCCACTTCCAGAAAGAGGGTGACATACCTGGGGAATTCCTGATGGAATTCATGCTTACCACTCTTCTGAAGAATCATTACCTTCAAGGCACAACGGAAACAGAGCACTACGAGATAGCAATGTGCCAAGACACCAAATCAGTACTAGCATAGGTTCCTTCTCAACAGAGAAGCATTTGAAAAAGGACTGACCACCAGTATGGCTGGAACAACTGCTTGTGGTTATTCAAGATTTCTTTACCAAGAGACACTGTGTCAGGAAGGGAATGCACTAAGGAGCAGAAGGATGCTATGCAAGTATGAGAAGTCCTTTAACCTTTTACACACACTGTAGAACTTCATGTTATTTGAATTTACTTCCTTCTACGAGAAGGGAGAGTCTGTTTTTACTGCTCTGGAGAAGAGAAAAGAGGGATGCTTTCAGCAAGTAGCTATTGACTTGGGTTTGACAGTTGAGAAGGCCTCTGGGGCTAGCATTTTATCTGTTGGCTGCAACTCACTTCTTTCCCTCTCGTGAGGCCTCTAGTTGGAGCACCTTCTTTCTCTATTAAATACGATGTGACATTAGGCACAGCAGAATCCAACAGCCACACTGCAGTATCCAGTAGGTATTCACTATTATTTATTATTATATGTATTACCATAAGTCTAGGGAGGCCTCACCCTGGACCACCTCTCATTATGCTGGGCCACGAATAAACACACAACAAAAAGTGGATGTGCTTGAATTCTACATAAAGAGGCAACAGAGAAATTATGGCAGAGTACAAATGTGATGACACAGTACTACTGTGATAAGCGTTGGCATTAATATACCTGCAATATAACTGTCGTCTAGTTGGATTGTTTTAAGCTTCGCATTACATAAAACTTTTAAGAAGATATTTAAAGGAAGATAGTGAACAGTTCTGTTTATGAAGAAGTTAACCAGTACATGAGAGGCAGCTGAAGGGAAAATATCCAGTCTGAAAATTTAACAACCGAATGATGGAAGCTGGCATCATATGTTGATCAAAACCAGCCAGCCTCTTGATACTGAAGGAGAGGAATCAGGTAGAAGTAGTCTTGATGGGCCTCGAAAATAGAGACAGATAGCTTATCTTTATTGCTTTAAACTGAAGGAGGAAATTGAGAATACCAGAGGAGTAAGTTTGGAAACTGGTATTTACAGTAGAGTAGCACTTTGACTAGGTAACAAGGATGGCAAGACTGCACTTGTCAAGGCAAAAGAAAAAGATTTTCTATTAAAGATGCACAGAAAACCTGGATGAAAAACACAATTATCTGACAGAAGAGAAAGAGCATCCTTAAAGGACTGGAAAGGATTGGAAAAAGATTCCCAAAACTCAGATTTTGCCTAGATTTGATGACTTAAAACAAACGCCAGCATGATGGTGTCATTCATAGAGGATGCAGAGAAGTTTTGTGAGGGCCTCAACCTAAATATGAAAAAAACAAAAGACCCATAGCTGTAATTGGAAGTAAAGAACCGAGGGCACTACTGAAGAAAATTTTCATGCATTAGCTCTGCTTCAGAGTGGAAAAGATGGGAGGAGGCATATGAAACACATAAAACATTGTTTTTCTGATAAATACTGTGAAATTAGAAAATTCTTTCACATCACATTTATTACTAATTTATTACAGCTATCTATGCTACCATGTTTTGACTTTCAAGGGTTGAAGAAAAACAATGTTCATGGCGTTATAATATGATGAGTGCCTCATTCAACATAAACAAAAACATGCCACATCCAGCTTGAAGACAGGACAGTCACCATACAAGCCAAGCGCAAACAGTAGCAGAGAAAAAGATCTCCCAACTTAAACTTAATGCAACTAACATGCTGAATGTTCAGGCACATTCCTTTGCTTTTCCTTCTTAGTGCACAGAACCAGGGCTATCACCCCAGTTTGTCACCAAAGGAAACTTACTCTCTGTTGCCGTGGTTTGGTATTACAGCCCTTCAAGTATTCCCAAGCCCACACAACGTGTAGCTGCGTAGCAAATGTCCACTCCCTACATTCCACAACATCAACTCACCCTCTTGATATCTGCTTTCTTGCTGTTCTCCTAGTTTCAGTCATTTATGGCATCATGGCATGGGTTAAGCCAAAGAAACAATCAGATAAGATGCTCAATGAATGATGGGGGTGAGCAGCAGAGAGTAGTGTGGAGCTGGTTACAGCAGGAGACAATTCAGACTTCCTTTTCTTCGAAATAACATTTGTCACAGGTACTACCGCAGGCAGAACAGAGCTGTGCCCCAATATTTTGTCCCTCAAAGGTCTGGGAAGTTGCCATCACAGGAAGGAGAAGCAGTCACTGCTGGGTGATCTGCCTCTCAGCGGTGATGAGTGAAACATCCAGGGGATTCCTGATACTGCACTCACTCGCATTTCACTTTCTTCCCTTTTCTCCCCTAAAACTAGATCTATTCTGAGGCACTTTTGATCTGGTTCGGTGTGGGGCGGGCATGGCTAGAGAACTGTGTTTGGGGTTTTCTGGTATCACCTAGTCTCCCTCTCCTTTTCTTTCTTTTACCCAACAGTGCAAGTAAGAATAAATATGGCCAATAGGATTAAAAGGTGAAATCAGTAAACCATTAGATATAAACATTTTAAAAACAAAATAAGCTGATCAAGATTCTTTTATGCAAAATGAAACATCTAATGTTCTCAAATCTTGACTTGATTTCATATTGAAATATCTCAATTTTATTTTATATTGCAAAATCTCAGAAGAATTGCTGTTAAGTGTTTTAACTAGAACTTTGAAAATTCCCATCCTACAACGAACATAATGAAATTGTGTTTTGAGCTCTGTTGAAGATGATGCTTTTCAAAATCATTGTTCTGTGTTTGAACAAGAAATTATGGCCTCTGCTTAGCACTAATTGTAGTTTAGCATACATAACCCATACTGCTCTGTTCTTAGTTATAAATGTCATCTTGAATCACCAATTTATACAGGTAATTCACAACTAGTCACTGAGTCTTCTTTAAAGCCCTTACACTCCTCTCCAAGAGAAAAACAAAATTACAGAAAAACACTTACTGAAAGTTTCAAACTTAAATTTATCATATATTCAGTACAATGAGAAATACTAGTAGCTATGTATTTAGTTCTCCTTTCAGGCATGTTTTTGCCATCCATTTTCTGGTTTTTTATTTTGTTTTGCTGTGGGTTTTTTTTTAAATTGGACCCTCTAGTCTGCTTTTGATCTGAGTTTATGATTTCTTCTTTGGTCTTGCTCTTTCTTCAAATAACTTTCATTTCATGCTGCTCTTCTGCCAAGCGAAAAAAAAATAATCCTGTCCTTGTTAATCTTTACTCAACAATTATTATCTGTGTCTTTGCTCCATAAGAAAGAATCTCTAATTGTCTTTCAGTGCAACTCCTCTAGACATTTACAGGTCCTTAATAACTGTTCACAAATTCAATTACATTTCCAGTTCTTCCATTTTTCAGATACTAAGATCCCATAGAAAAGTCTTGCATTTCAATACCAGAAAGGAAATACAGCATCATAAAAAAAGGGCATGGGGTTTATAATACCACTTTTGTTATACAGGGAGAACACCCACATGTAGTTTTTTGCTCATTTGTATATAAAAATAGGAGTCATCGCAATGATTGTACCCATAGCTACGGGAAAATAAATTCCCCCTTAATCCAAGCAGAGATATTTATAGTTATTTTGGGTGAATCCACTGACATATGATATGTGTAATTATTATTGATTAAGCACAAAGTACTTAGGTACAATAAAATATGTTGTTTCTGCCTAAGACTAGAGCTAATAAGCATGCATGATCAAATTCACTCATAATGCCAGCTCAGTTTAGTTTAATTTAACCAAGTTACACTGATACAAGTATAGGTGTATATTTATTAACATTTCAATGTTCAACTCAGCAAGACAAGTTTGCAGTATCTACACAAATATTGGTGGTATAAACCATTTTTATAAATCTATAAATTTCAGAAAGTTTATGGGTGAAAATACAGAGCAAGTCAGAGACACGCTATTCTGAAAATAGTGAAAACAAATAAATTAAAACTCCTGTGTAATAGCAGTACAGAAGGACTCCAGGTTCACATGGTGAATTACCTAAGAATACTGAAATCCTTAATGGATATATTGTATATATTTTCTAAAAAGAACTGAAGTCAACTGACATAAGTCAAAACTCCTGATTCACTTTTTTATCATTATTAGTTTGTCAACATCATTAAAGTCTAACTATTGAAAAATTCAATCATTTCAATGTACTTACAGCCAAATTTTCTCATCATGTGACCAACTATCCACAAAGCCTCAGTGCCATTAAGAAGTTTTGAGGAATATATTATTTGGTACTGCCAAGAAAACATAATTGAAAGAATGCATGTAAATAATATTAATTTTCTAATTAGAAATGTTTTATGATTATTTCATGTCTAAAGTACATTTGGGGGAAAAGCAGGACTTACATTATCCCAAAAGGCAGGTTCCAGCACAATCAATGACACACTGAGGGAATTCACAGTAAGGAGTCACAGTAGGGTCCTGATCTTGCAACTGAACTTTCACCAAAAGAACCCTGCACTACTGCAGAATCTCCTTAATTTCAGAAGGGCCCTACCCACACATAATCAATTACAGAGTCCGCCTATGTGGGAGCAACAACAGTGAGAACAGGAACTGTTCCTCCACACACCTGCAAAAATATTGGGATAAAAAAAAATAAAATTAGTAACATGCAGAAAAACCTACTGATAGCCTGTTTTATTACAGCATGTAGCACATAATAAAGAAGCTCCATACATCTTTAAGTTGCATATTGTTTATAGGAATTTTTAGCTCCTTCTTTAAAGAATGTTGTCTTAAAATTGCTTATGCATTTTACATGTAGTAACAGCACATTGTGGGAGCTTTTACTGATACATATTTGAAATATAAATTTTTAATTATTATTTTCTGAAGATTAGTTATCCTAGTTTCTTTGGTCTATGATGCAAGTCGCTTTTTAGTGCTTAAGCTTTCTTAAAATCTGTCCCACAACACCCATTTTGGCGACACAGCATAGGCCTGTGAATTTATTGAGCTCTTCATGATCATGAAAGTCTCTGACCACATATAGCAGCATCTAAGACTGAGGTCTTAGAAAATACATGATAAAAAGTGGTTTAGTATTACTCATTTTTAGACTAAAAATGGTCAGCTTTTTTAAACAAAAAATCCTTATGAAAATCAACTATAGTTAATTATTTGCTGAGTTTAAGCTCTTGGTGAACACCATTTATGGGAAGCACACAACATAATGTTAAACAAGAATATGCCACCACTTTGCTGTTCACACAAAACTTAACATTCATTATTTGACCTTACTGTTCTTATTAAAAACACACCTATGTTGATCTTTAACAGTAAAATATTATAAATTACAGTGTTTTTATATATTATAAACCTGTTTAAAAACTGGTTAGCCATAGGTTCTATGAAATAATATTTAACTGGTGACACTATGCAAGAGTACTGGTGATAAAGGTTATAAGAACAACCTCAAGATCCTAGAAACATGATATTTCTTCATTCTTTTAACACAGAGAGCATTTGGGGAACAACGATATTTTTCTAAAAAAAAAGCTGGGGCTAAATGAAAGGATTTGAGAATCTAACAGAAGAAACAAAAGTTCCATATAAATGGAATGCAATCTTTTCTTCTTTTATTTATTTATTTATTTATTTATTTTGAATTTTTAAATGACCAGTTGTTCTCTTACTGGCTTTGATTTCATGAAACAAAAGACATGAAAATAAGCAGAAAATGGAGAAAAGTATCAGAGTTTTTCATTCCTTGCTGCCAGGATGATGGTTTTCAACTGCGCAGGAGGACAAACAAAAACATTTAAAATACACATTTCAGGTTTTATGAGAAATTTCAAGGCAGTTCTCTTACAATATTGAATTGGAAGTGTTTCTTCTCATGCTACTGCTTTTAAAATTTGCTTCATATGCATGACCCTTAGGCTTCTGTTATTCTGAGAAATTCAACTGTTTCTAAAGAACAGTACTACAGTGCTAAGTTCTGTTTAAAAAGTGTTATAAGATACCTTGATGCTGTCTAACATTACACAGAAAATTTAAAAATATCAGACATCTGCCAAGTTAGTGCTGCCTGCAAAGTGAGCAAACTAGTACCTCTAGCAAGTGTAATCTGCCCATTTCTCACCGACTGAGAATGGACAGACTATACCTTTCAGGACAGTCGTGGTGCACAAAATCATGCAGCTACAGATTTAGCATTTCCCAAGTTCCAGTGCAATGTGGTAACTTGATGAACCCAGATCCTAATATTGTTTTCTGTCCCTGTGCCTAGCTCCACATCTTTCTTCACAAAGGAAGTTAATTGGAATACAATGCATGCTTCCTGCACTGCTCCAAGAGTATAGGTTGTAGGATGGGTCATAGCTGCAGTCTGAATTACAGACAGTTTCTGGAGACAGCTGAAGACACAGTTTTACAATTTTGACAGTCTAAGGGATAGCTCAGAGCTGACATCCGAACAGTCAAAGAAACGAAATACTGAAGCTGCCTCAACAGTTCCCTTCTCTGCTGTGGACAGGAAAAACATGTATCTAATCCAGCTATAGAAACTACCATAAAATGGTAAGATTCACAAGCAGTTTGGGAGACTAGAAGGCCCTGGCAAAACCAAGTTTCCTTGCATGACTAGTAGAAGTAATGAAGTCTAGGTCCCTATCAGTGTGCTCACACATGCCACCAACACATTTCTGCAGTAATCCCAGGCTGACGGTATTCCCATTCCCTTCTAAACAGATTTCCTTAAATTTCTGCAGAAACAAGAAGTAGCTCACATTGTGGCTGGGTCTAAGCTACACATGCGTTGACTGGCAGACTAAGCAAGCTGCTGACTGGCAAGTCAACAGGTTGAACAGAACAGAAAATTTCTGAGTCCATGCTGCAGCTTTTTCTACCCTGGGGGCACTAATTTGAGTCCTTTCTCTACTCCCAGCTGCTAAGTTTCAGTCAAATTGTAGAAACTTGACTTTGGGACCTCTATCCCTATATCAAATGCAGCTGAAATTAAGGGTTGGATTCAAAAGTTATTAGGAGGCAACCTATACTTTTTGATTTGTTCAGAAACTGAGTGAAAATGCTGTAGCATAATCACTGTGAAAATAACTAATGAATTTTATGTCACTGTTATACCACAAACTCAGCTATAACAGAACACAGTTTTACGTGGTGATAGCATACATGAATCTAGAGAATGTAGAGACTGTTTCAATAAAACTGGCTTTGTTTTGCCACTGTGAACAGGGCCCTAAGTATATGTCGCTTCATAAAGGTGAAAATTTAACAGAAATAAAATTTTATATATATTTTTTGAACTTACCAAGAAGTAGTTGACTGCCTTTCATGGAGATCTTTGCTTCTCTTCCAATTCCATGCTGTCTCTCCTAAGCCTTAAGAGAAGTTCAGTACATAGCTCAGTAAAAGAACAGTGACATTAAGTCGAATGAATCTATTCAGTGTACCTGGACTTTTCTTTCGTGGGGTATATTTGGTTGGTTTGGTTTTGTTTTTTTCTTTTTTTTTATAATAAGCATAATGATTTTTAAGGAATCACCTTAAAATCATAAATCATAGAACCGATTAGGCTGGAAAAGACCTTTAAGATCATCAAGTCCAACCATTAACCTAGCACTGGAGTGTCCCTAAGCATCACATCTACACGTCTTTTAAATACCTCCAGGGACGGTGACTCAACCACTTCCCTGGACAGCCTGTTCCAATGCTCAACAACTCTTTCAGTGAAGAAATTTTTCTTAATATCCATCCTAAACCCCCCCTGGTGCAACTTGAGGCCATTTCCTCTTGTCCTGTCACTTCTTACTTGGGAGAAAAGACTGACCCCCACCTTGCTACAGCATGCTTTCAGGTAGTTGTAGAGAGCGATAAGGTCTCCCCTCAGCCTCCTTTTCTCCAGACTAAACAACCCCAGTTCCCTCAGCCTCTCCTCATATGACTTGTTCTCTAGACCCTTCACCAGCTTCATTGCCCTTCTCTCAACACACTCCAGCACCTCAATGTCTTTCTTTTAGTGAGGGGCCAAAAACTGGACACAGTATTTGAGGTTCGGTCTCATCAGTGCCGAGTACAGGGGGCGATCACTTCCCTAGTCCTGCTGGCCAAGCTATTTCTGATACAAGCCAGGATGCTATTGGTCTTCTTGGCCACCTGGGCACACTGCTTGCTCATATTCAGCCAGCTATTGACCAATACTCACAGGTCCTTTTCTGTGGGGCAGCTTTTCAGCCACTCTTCCCCAAGCCTGTAACTCTGCATGGGGTTGTTGCGATACAAGTGCAGGATGTGGCACTTGGCCTTGTTGAACCTCATATAACTGGCCTTGGCCCATTGATCCAGATCCCTCCTACCCTCAAGCAGATCAACACTCCCCTAAGTTGGTTTCTGCAAACTTACTGAGGGTGCACTCAATCCCCTCATCCTGATTGTTGATAAAGATATTAAAGAGAACTGGCCCCAGTACCAAGCCCTGGGGAACACCACTTGTGACCGGCCACCAACTGGATTTAACTCCATTCACCACAACTCCTTGGGCCCAGCCCTCCAGCCAGTTTTTTGCCCAGAGAAGAGTATGTCCATCCAAGCCACGAGCAGCCAGTTTCTCCAGGAGAATGTTGTGGGAAAGGGTGTCAAAGACCTTACTAAAGCCTAAGTAGACAACATTCACAGTCTTTCCCTCATCCATTAAGCACGTCACCTTGTCATAGAAGGAGATCAGATTGGTCAAGCAGGACCAGCCCATGCTTACTGGGCCTGATCACTTGATTGTCCCGTACGTGCCACATGATGACACTCAAGATGATCTGCTCCATAACATTCCCAGGCACTGAGGTCAGACTGACAGCCCTGTAGTTCCCTGGATCCTCCTTCCAACCCTTCTTGTAGATGAGTTTGCTAACTCGTTTCCTAACTTGCAGTCAACTGGGATCTCCCCGGTTAGCCAGGACTGCTGATAAATGATGGAAAGTGGCTTGGTGAGCGCTCCCACCAGTTCCCTCAGTACACTTTGCTGGATCCCATCTGGCCCCATAGACTTGTGTGTATCTAAATTGTGTAGCAGGTCACTAACCATTTCCTCTTGGATTACAGCTTCATTCTGCCCCCATCCCTGTCTTCCAGCTCAGGGGGCTGGGTACCCAGAGAACAACTGGTCTTAACGTTAAAGACTGAGACACAGAAGGCATTAAGTACCTCAGCTTTTTCCTCATCCTTGGTCACTATGTTTCCCCTGCATCCAATAAAGGATGGAGATTCTCCTTAGCCCTCCTTTTATTGCTGACACATTTATAGAAACATTTTTTATTGTCTTTTACAGCAGAAGTCAGATTAAGTTCTAGTTGGGCTTTGGCCCTTCTAATTTTCTCCCTGCATAACCACACAACATCCTTGTAGTCCTCCTGAGTTGAATGCCCCTTCTTCCAAAGGTTATAAACTCTCTTTTTTCCCCTGAGTTCCAGTCAAAGCTCTCCATTCAGCCAGGCTGGTCTTCTTCCCTGCCAGCTTGTCTTTTGGCACATAGGGACAGCCTGCTTCTGCATCTTCTTGAGGAATGTCCAGCCTTCCTGGATTCCTTTGCCCTTCAGGACTGCCTCCCAAGGGACTCTGTCAACCAGGCTCCTGAACAGGTCAAAGTCTGGCTCTAGAAGTCCAAGGTAACAGTTCTGCTGACCCCACTCTTCGCTTCTCCAAGAACTGAACACTCTATCATTTCATGATCACTATGCCCAAGACGGCCTCCAACCATCACATCACCCACAAGTCCTTCTTTATTCACAAGCAACAGGTCCAGCGGGGCACCTTCCCTAGGCTCCCTCACCAGCTGTGTCAGGAAGTTAATTTTCCACACACTCCAGGAACTTCCTAGACTGTTTCCTCTCTGCTGTATTGTATTTCCAGCAGATATCTGCTAAGTTGAAGTCCCCAACGAGAACAAGGGCTAGCAATTGTGAGACTTCTCCCAGCTGCTTATGGAATATTTTGTCTGCCTCTTCATCCTGGTTGGGTGGTCTATAGGAGGCTCCCACCATAATACCTGCCTTGTTGACCTTCCCCCTGATTCCTACTCATAAACACTCAACCCTATCGTCACCATCATTAAGGTCTAGACAATGAAAACACTCCCTAACATATAGGGCCACTCCACTGCCTCTCCTTCCTTGCCCATCCCTTCTGAAGAGCTTATAGCCATCCATTGCAGCACTCCAGTTGTGTGAGTCATCCCACCATGTTTCTGTGATGGTGACTACATCAGTTTTCCTGCTGCACAGTAGTTTCCAGCTCCTCCTGTTTGTTTCCCATGCTGTGTGCATTGGTGTAAACGCATTTCAGTTGGGCTATTGGTCCTGCCACCTTTTTGCAGTATGAAGCCCTAATTCCTACGTGACCATTCTCAGGCGCTGATCCTACTGCCTGGCTCCAGAATCCGATATCCCAATTTAGAGAATAATTTTTAGTAATATGCAAGTCCCAGTTCCCTTTTTTGTAAATGGCATCCACAGTGCTCTGCTTACACTTTCTATTGATCTAGCACTAAATATTGACTTCAGCATTTCTCACCAAAAAGTCATAGTTGAAATCAGAGGGTTTTATTTGTTGTTGGATTCCAGGAACTGACAAAAGAAAGAAAGAAACTGAAAAAGTATAACAACCTCTCCAAAACTCCAGTAAAAAGAAGAAAGACAAAGAATAGTCAGTGTGGAAAAGTTAACAGAAAACTGGACATTAGAGGAAAGGTTAGCAGGAAACAACGGGTATAAGAAGAGTCAGGGAAGTGAAAGTGATTTAACCAGAAAGGGGATGGAATAAAAGAAACAAAATTATCTTCTTAGCAGAGCAATGAGAATGGGCTTTTCAAAACTGTTTGACATTGGCCTATCTCTTCTTCTGTTCAAGTAAAAGAATTACATCAATTCAAAAAAATGCTTTAGGAAAACCTTTAAGCCACTTAACTTGAGCCATTTAACTTTAAATTCTAGTATCTAAATTCTGCTCAACTAAATAAGTAAAAAAGTGCTTAAATTTGAAAATAAATGTAAATCATCTTGTAATCATTCACTATGCCCATTGTATTGAGTGTGCATTCAAATCTGAGCACCACCTCCCTACCCTGCTAACATGCAAACTCACACTTTGGTTCTAGGCCTATTGGTTATCAGATAGGCAAAGTCAAGTACAAGAGGCAAGGGAGTAATGTGGATTCAAACTCTTCTCTCAAATGCCATACTCATGCAAGTATTGTGACTTTAAGTACAAGATTAATTGTTTGATGAAGCAGAATGTAAGTAATTAAGTTCTTAAAGTTAATTCAAGAATTGGGTCTCAAAAAGAAAACTAAAGAAAAAGTGGCTGAGAAAACAAAAAGAAACAGATTGTTGAATCTATATTAAAAATAAATGACCTCTGAGTTGTATCTCAATGCACTCTGCCTGAAAACTGTGCCTTCTTTCTGGCTTAAGTATTAAATCTTATTTTTAATACACAAAATGGTAAATAACTCTGCCAAAGGTTAAATTAGTTCAGTGGTTGATAACAGTACTAAAGTAATTCTTAACACGGGGAGCAGTTCAGTTACTGGTATAAAGGGCTCACCATCTCTGCTGCCTAGTTAAACACACTTGTACTTCCAAAATCAATGTGGTAAATAGCTGGGAGAGGGTTAATATCCCATCTTCCAATCTCTATGGTAACAACCATAGAGATAGGAGAAAATGTGGAAATCATAAGCCGCTAGCAGAGTTCTGTCCCTTTTACTCCTTCTACAATACAGTTACTAAAGGAAAACAGAAATTGAGCCACTTTTTGAGATACCAAAAAAGGTCTGGGGCATCTCTCAGCATCCTGTGAACTTCTGATCATTGTGATCTGTCTCCTGAACTACGGATCATTCTGTGCACCATTATTTTAAGCTGTCACCTATCTAAATGACCAGAATGCAAGTATCAACACTCAACAGCTATATTCTTACACACACAACCCCCTGCTATCAATATTCCATCCTTTATCTATAGCTGTAAAAAAGGAAACTCCCTGTTTTTAAGATGTATGCTTAATAAATCCATACATATAAGAATGATTACTTAATGAAGGTAGGGCGCTAGAGTAAGATTAAAGACCTGATTAAGGCAGTGAGTTAGAGATAGAATTAGTTTCTCTATAGATGCAGTCACCTTTTCATAAAATGGTTAAATAAAATAATGGTTTGTTCTTCTCAGGAGAATTACAAGCATTACTAAAATTTTATAAATGTTTTGAACCTCAGATTTCAAAATTTCCCAGAAATTGGGAAACTAGAGAAGCAAATGAACAACTTACATCAAGCTGTCTTAAAAGAAATAAATTGAACAGCATAAAAGCAAACAAATTAGTACTAGCTAAAGCATTTCCAGATCCCTCACTCCTGCATTCATTTCAGTAGCATTTCATTTAAATGTAACCATACCTATCTGCAAAGTTTAAGCTTCAGTCTTTCAAACAATTCCACATAACTGGACTTCACTCCTCTAAGCAGTGCTACTGATAAAGCTACTCGTGAACAGAGTTAAGCACATGCATAGGACTGTGGCTAAAGCAAGTAATAAAGAAATCAGCTAATGAATACAGTGTATCACTAACAATTATTTTTGAAAAGTCAAGGAGAAGATAGCAAAGCTTGAGAAATTAACAGCTGAAATACTGGGGGAGGGGGAGAAATTAGGTTACAGTCCCAGCAATCACCCTACAAAAATCTAACTTCAATACTTATTTAATAACAGAATCAATGCTAAGAAGAAATAGAGCATCCCCTCGATAACTTAATAGTCACGACAGCCACGCTATTTTCTCACCATTTGATGAGTCCTCTTCAGTTCAAGGCTGAAGTTCATGGGTGCTGTGGAGAAGATCACTTGGCAACTGCTCTGCTGTAATTAATCCATGAATAAAGAATGGGCTTCAGTTTTCACAGATACCAAGCCAGCACTTTTCACAACCATTAAATCCACAAAACTATTAAAGCATTTAGAAGTTGCAGTTAGGCCACTTTAGCAAAACTTTACCACGGAACCTAAGTTTAATAACAAATCTTTCTTAAATCCTCAGGGATATGTTCATTATTATGAGTCAGGCCTATAGCTATGTTAGTCAATATTATAAGACCTGAACGAAATATAGTAAATCCAACCTTTCAACTACACTATTAGTCTTTATGCTACACTGAGCATTTTAGAGGCTCAAAAAAAAAATTAAATTGAAAGTTGGCTATTGAAAAATCAAGAGGTAGTCTACAGTAAAAAAAAAAAAAGCTATGGGTTTTTCTTTTTTTTTTCATCTGGAAGTTCATAGGAAATCTAATAAAGCAGATGCAAGTCCTAAGCCAGCACATACTTCTTGCAATCCATACTGCCTACAGAAGCATCCCTAGATCAGGTATATACTGGCAAATTCAGAACTCTGTTTTCACTGTACAATAGTAACTGGTGTCTACTTCAGTCCTTTCTAGATTACAACCTCTATCACTGCTAGCAGACTGAAACTACAAAAGTAATGAATTCCAAATCCTATATTTGTCAGGGTAAATCAGAGACTGAATGGCTACAGAAAGAAGTAGAAAACTCATACATGAAAGAGAACATTCAACTACAGTTACTAGGTTATTAAACTGAAACTTTAAACTTCAACTGATATCAAATTTACAGAAGAGGTCTGAAGGGAGGCTTAGATAAATCTATAAGTGGGATCTAGAAGGCTGGATGAGCATCAGAGGCAAGCAGGGCTCAAATTAGAAAAACAAATAGAAAAATATTTGGAATTCCCACTGGCTGCATGTCCGTATGCCATATAAACACAGATAGGTGACAATATAATAGGTAGATGTGCCATTATTGGAAAGATTACTATAAATACTACATGTGGGTGTATCTTGGTGCCCTCCAACTGGTCTAACTTACCTAGGAACTGGACCAGATGAAACTAATGGAGTAACATAAAAGTACCCAGGCAAGCCAAAGAATCTAAAGAACTAAAAAGTTACACGGTAATGACACAATGCCAGTTTTCATTACAACAAATTCCTCTAATCCTCATAGTTGCAAAATAAATCTTAGAAACACATAGCAAGGTAATTTGTAAAGTAACGTGTTCCTGAGCCAGAAGACAGCCTCCAGCTTTCTAATCATCCCTGACTAGCTATGAGCTTCTGTGCCACTTTGGCAGATAAGTACCTGGCTTTGGTTTTGCCACCTCTCAACTCTCAACTGGACCTAGGTAATTAAGTATACCCAAGCACACTCTGCTACATACAGGGAACTTCAAGCACAGGAAGCTGGGGGGATGTCATCTCAGCAATGTGGGTTATAGTAAGCCCCTCTCTTCCAATCTATACTGATTTTCTCTAGAGTTTTAAATTACAAATTCAGGGTCTCAAGTTCCTCCAGGGCCTAAGTCCAGGATTCCTAAAGAAATGCACACTAGGTCTCTAGACTGGTTCCAATTGACATCAGTTTCCCTCTTCTGACATAAGAGAACTTGTGCAACAAGGGGGAAAGAGCTACCATTTCTGGAGACAGAACTTTCTGAAGGCTGGTGCCAAGTCTATGGAATGAATGTGCCTAAGAGCTAAGGGCCATGAGAAACCTAACTGCGTTTTGCTTGAAGAACAAAATGCATTACTTTGACGTTGCCTCACTAACATAAATACCTAACACCTATATGGAAGAAAAGGCAGATAAACTGAAAACATTCAACCGCACATGCTCCTTCCACTGGCAACAAGAGAACCGGTAATATGACAAATGCTGGTCATGTCACTTATTACAGTATGAGGAGATTCTCTGACGATATAATGACATTCTATGGAGAGGAATCTGTAACAGAGGACAGGCACTATTAGGAGGTGTTTGGGCACTGCTGTAATGAGAACTGTATGAGGAAAGGAGTCAATTATAGAAAACTGCAGCTTAACCTCATGTTTGCTACCACAGCAGATAAGACTTCCACCATTCTGATGGGCCCAAGTTGTTTGGAATGGAAATTTGACCTAAAGAATTGACATCACTTTTGGTGAGGCTCAAAATCCCTTTCTCTCCCTTCTGTCCTCAGCTCTCTTCCTGCTGTGACTTTTTGGCTTCACTAGTCACTGAGGAAACAAACTGATGATCCACTCCCAGATGCTACAGACAGAGAATACAATACTCACCTCGTTATATGGATTTTTAGACTACAGCAATTGCCTTTCTCATTTTTTTCTGATACTCAGTTAAATATTTACCCGCTCTGGCCCTTAAATTATTATAATTGTGCATTATTTAACTTAAGAGATATGAATATAAGATGTAAATGAAGATGATTACATTAGGTTTATGTTTCGTGCAGTCCTAAGTAATATTGAGAATGATTGTGTAATATCACTATTAGCTGCTTAAGTGCAAACTACAAGAGCATAATAATGAAGAGAACTACTCAGTGTGCTTACACATAATAATACACATTTCGGTTTATACAGGATCAGGGCCTATGTGCATCAAGTATGGAATCTGAGAGCAAGTATTAGATATGAGGAGATGTAAAAATTTCACTTCCATTAAAAATCTTAATGAGACCTTAGGAATGACATCTGAAAGGACAATAGTGTGATTTATATAAGAGAATATAATGTCCTGTTATAAGTTCTATATCTTATATTACGGGTGGAAAAATGGGTGAAAAATAATAATGAGAATTATTTTAGGGCAAAACTGTACATAATCTAAGTACAGAGAAGTGGTATTAGCAACATCATAATTTTATTTTTTTTTTACTGCCTTTATTGCTATTTCTACTGCAAAGTCCTCTTTTCACAGGCACATAACCTTCAGAAAAAAAAAAAAAATTAGAAGACATTTACTATCATCCTTTTCAGTTGAAAGGCACACTTTCTAAAAATTTTGCTCACTGCAATTTTAATAAAATAAGAGCAAAAACATAAATACAATGCGAATAATTTATATTTCCCCCTTTTTAACATAAAGTTTTTACGAACTGGAGTTTTTTCATCTGGCTAATTTTCAGTGAGAACTAGTGTTTAAAAAATGAGGAATCAGTTTCTCCAGCAATTCCAAACTTCAAATCCGAGAAAAATATAGTAACAAAAATGCATGATATTATCTATGTGATTACTTACATGTTGCCTTGCACTACTTTTTCTCTAAGGAGCTCCAGAATGACAGATTTTCTGAGTAGCAGTAGTTTTCGTAGCCATGATGGTGTAAGCTTTTTTGAGCCCAAAAGCTCTTGCTGTTTTCAACTGTGTCAGTTGGTTAAAAAAAAAAAAAAAAAAAAAGAGAGAGAGAGAAATTACCTCTCCCTTCAAAACTTGTTCTGCTTATATTTTTGTCAGTGCGGCTCTAGAAAGGGAGTGGAATCATGAGAAGCATTAGGCCCTGAGCCTGTTAACGTTCGCCTGCAAGTAGTCCAGCTGAGTTTCAGAGGACTAGCTCGCAGACGGGAAGATTTTGAAAGTCAGTGGGAACAGAGATCCCCAGCTCTCATTATGTACTTTTGAAAATCTTCCCCCAAAAGTCATGGGAACAACAGCTTGCAGGTCCGAGGCCTCTGATTTCCTTTCCCTTTTTAAAAATGCGTAGCCGATTAAAAAAAAGAAGAAAAAAAAAAAGCCCCACTCAAGTCAAAACTGCTGGGGAGCCGCTGGCGGGGATGCGTTGCGTCTCTCTACAAAGGCCGGGGTGCGGGCAGCCCGCGGAGAGCTCACGGGAACGGATCCCTCAGCAGTCAAAAGTCAAGTGCAGACCGGCGGCACTGTCGCCTTGCCTTCCCCCCGCGGCTTCCAGCAGCTCGCAACCCTCCATCTCGCTTTCCCCAGCTGTGCAAGGGGGACAGGAGCGCTCACCCGCCCGTCAGGTACCTCATGAACTTGGAGAGGACGGAGGGTGGAGAGGGGGCTGCGTGAAAATGAAAGTTCACGTCCCGTCCGTGCCCCCCCCCACCCCCCGCCTCCCCTCAGCGCTGCGAGGAGCAGCCGAGGCGGGAGCGCTCAACCTCGCTTCCCTCAAGTTCCTCCCAGAGATATTTTTTTTTGAAATGACCGGCGTACGGCACTGCCGGGCCCAATCTACCCCGAGATGCGCCCACACACAACCCCCGCTCGCCTTCCTTCGCCCGTCCAGGGGCGGGTGATGGTTTATGAGGGGGAAGGGGGGGGGGGGGGGGGTCGCCGAGCCGGTGCGGCGGAGGGCGTGAAGCGGCGGGGGGGGGGGGGGGGGGGGGAGGGCGAGCGGCGACTGCCAGGGCGGGATCGGGCCCGCGGGCTGCCTGGGCGCGCTGTGGGCAAGCGCCGAGCGCCGCGAAACCCCTCCGGCTTCGGCTGAGGGAAAAGGCGAGGGTGGGGGGGGTCGCAACCTGGGAGCCGCGGGGGGTCCTCGGAAGCGCTTGGGGGGGTGGGGGGGGAAGGCGCGCTTCATGATTTTCCTCAGGTCCTCCGGCGCACATCCCCCCTCCCCCCACCGGCCTTCCTCTCCCTACCTAACCCAAAACGCGCTGCCCCCCCCTCTCCGTCCCCGTGTCCCGTCCCGTCGTCCCCCCCCCCCCTCCCCCCCTCCCGCCTTTACCTTGACAAGTCCGCGGGGCCGGCGGAGATCTGCTCTCTACCCCCACCCCCCCCCACCCCCATCTCTAAGGCGCCACCTCTCCCCCACGGGCCGGCACTCCGGGTGACATTTCTCTCCCTCTCCCCCCCCCCCCATCCTCCTCCTCCTCCCCCCTCCCCTCCCCTCCCCTCCCCATTAGCGGCGGTTGGGTTGGTAGCGCGGGAGCGCGCGCTCGCGGGGAGGGCGTGGAGCGCGCGCGGGGCGGGCGGCGGGCGCGAGGCTGGGGGGGGGGGGGGAGGGGCGGCATTGACAGCGAGCGCCGTGTCCGTAGCGCTGCCTCAGCCCAAGCGGGCTCCCCCCCCCTCCCTGCTTCCCC